>NC_068390.1:27315981-27373481 GCF_023724105.1 Carassius gibelio
CAGATATATTGCTGGGGGACAGTTTTCGGGGGGCTTGTGTGAGCGAACTGAAAGGGGAAATGGATCAACGCATGGCCACTGAGGACGGTAAATCAACAGGCCAAAAGGAGAGCTGGATGTACTGTGGTGGTCAGTCACGGTCTGGTGTTAATGTCAAAGCCAGCTGGAGATTGAGATGTGTGTCGATTGTGGGTGAAGGCTATCATGTCACAGCTCAAGTCTGATGCAGTTAATAGATAATAAAGATGACAAACACGCTTAGTGTTTTTGACATTCTACAAAAGAGTTGAAACGTCTTCTCGGCTTGTTTTCAACGGCCCATTTCACTTTTGTCATGCCATGAGTGAAACCACATAGAAAAAAATAAAGCATGTCACTTGATTTTCTCCTGGTGGATTTGTTTCAGATATGAATCGTTTGCATTGGATTGTGAAGCATTCGCACACTTCTGATTAGGCTTTTTCACCGGAGGTTAAAGGTCGAGTTCAGATACCAGTGATGATGCTTCTTTATTTGGATGCATGAAAAACAATAAGGATGTTTTTTCTAGCTTACATTCAAATGGACTGTGACTTGAGGGATACATTAAAACCTCAATTATAAATCTTAAAAAACAGTAATTGGAAACAAACTGTAAGTGTTGTAATATACCTGACATTTGACAAATATCACCTAATTTTATATGTATTATTAAAATGCAATACACCAGCGTGAAGACATAGGGAAATAATATCTGGTGGTTTCAAATTCTGTAAAATGTTTGCAAATATTTTAATTAATTTAAAGTGTAGGATTATTTTTTTTTTTTTACTTTGTACTGAGTTATAAAATTACATTATTAGTTCAACATTTATAATAATTGTATTTATTTATTTATTTGTATATGAAATGCCATCACAGCACACACTTTTGAGAAGGGCAAAGAGGTTAAAGGTCAAGTTCACCACAAATCCCAGTGGTTATTCTTTTTTTCAAATCTATTTTTAATGTAATAAATGTAATTCATTAATTTGAATGGACAGGAGTGGAAAATAACCGACATAAAAATCTCAGTTAAAACTGTAAAAGACATAAAAAAATAAAATAAAATAAAAGTATGTTAGACAGAAGTGTTGCTGATATACCAAAAAAATAAAAAATAAAAATGCATGGCCATGGAGAGAGGGAAATTATGATATTTGTTGATTTAAAATGCTTTATGTCTTTTTATAAATTTTTGTCTTTAAAAATGATTTCATTCAATAATAAAACCAAGATCTTTACTGTGGACACAAAAGGCGCTGAATATAATCTTAACTACACTAACCAGCATTAAATGACTTGAAAGATATTTCACTGTTTGTAAACATTAACTGTCAAATGAAATGCACTGTGGGCACTTGAACATGAAAATAAGATACACAAGCCTGGAGACATAGGGAAAAGTTTGATATTTGGTCGTTTAAAATGCCGTATAATGTTCAGCTTCCGTATGCTTAAAGTTAATCTAAATACATCTTTAAAACTGATATTTTAAGGCAATTAGACACTGATATTTTGGGGGACACTGTAAATACTGTAGATTCTGTTTTGATTACCGTCCAAATTAATTCATACATGTGCGTTTTTAAGTTGCAAAATACTTTAGTGATACCATTTTTATTTTTGCATGGATTAGTCTTTTAACAACTGGTTTCTTCCCATGTGGAGGTAAGAAGATTGCACCCGTCGTGTAACGCTATACCTTCCCTGGACGGGCCTTTCAGGGCTTTTAGACACAAGTTGTCCTGGCTTTTCCTCTGATTGAGTGATTCAACACATCATATAGAGAAACAGCTGTGCTACCCATGAACCCGTTTGGAAGCAAATGATGAAAAACTCTGACATTACAGGGAAGCGCTATTCAAGCTGTGTAAATATGAATTCATATACAGACCACCGTCCTCAAGAGCGGTTTATATCATAAGCACATTAGGCATTGTACATGATCCCAGCCGCGTGTATAAATCAGTAATGAGTGGTAATGCTGGGAATACACTAACTGTGACCCCTCATGACAAACTGTGTTCCTCTCATAGCCTTAGGACAAATGTTTCCCACCTCATATAGAAAAAAATATCTTTGGTACGTTTTTAAAATATTATGAAATATGCAAAGTGATCAATGTATATTAAGGCGGCCATTTTTGGAGGGAAGTGTTGACCTCTCACCCCCTCATTTGTTTCTCTAGAAGTATGTAATGCATGCAAATTACCATCCAGATCATTTTTTTAGGGTATGCTCAAAGAATGTATCTTTTTATCAACTGCTTTATGCCTTTATTTCAATAGGACTTGATGGACATATTTATATAATATATTAGGTCTGTTCAAACACACACACAAAGAAGATACTGTTGCATCTTATGCATAAAAAGAGGTTTTATTATTTTTATGATTTTGGTTTTGCATACTTTTGTCAATTTCAAGAAGCCTTTAAATGTTGTAACTCTATTTTTGTGATAAATTTGCAAAAAAAAAAAAAAAAAAACATTAAATAAACAAAAGAAAACTCTTTACACCCAGAAAATGTGAAAATAGGGTTTGTCTCTGATTATGTTTCTAAATGTAAAGTAAGGGTACAATTTAAATATAATTTAAATGCAAACAACAAAACTAAATTGAAATGTTAAAACAAACCCCAAAACAAATAAATAAATAACACAAATAAAATAAATCTCTTCATATAAACAAAATAAGGCTTTGTCTGTGCTCTTCTCACGTTTCTTTCAGGCAACCACTGCATTTCAATCATGATCCAAACAAAGATACATGCAACATGCGCAGTTTTTAAACTTAATTAGATTGTATAATTTCAAAATTCGAATCATAAACAGAATGTTTTGCCTTAAAACTATGCATAAAAAAATATCTGCATGAATCTGGAGACGAGCTGAACGAGACGCAGATTCACTCTCGGCCAGCAGATGGCGCTTAAAGTGTTTTTACCGCTGTAAACAAAGCAGCGCTGCATTTATGAACTTTAATATGCATTATACAAAGGAAAGATGGACATCTATACTTTTCTTTTTCAGGTGTTTATGACTCTGATTATTTGCTAAATGTGAACATTATAAGCTTTCTAAATTGTTGCAACCAAGTGTCGTAAGAAAGATTTCGGTTCACATATTTATATACATATATGAAATGGCTTCTCATTTTCTGAAGCCAACCTTTCTATCTTGCTCAGTCTACAGTGGCATCTTCACAATAATTGCGGTTTGCATTTAAGTGTTGCAACTCTTACGATATGATCTAAACATTTCAACGGCCGGCCAGCGATGTTGCAACTTATTGGAGGTGACTTGAACGAGAACCGAAACCCCTCATTTTAGAGTAGCCAGCTGCCTATGTGTACAAGTCCTCGGTTTCTTACTGTGTGAAAGTGGTTGTAACTTCTCTAAATCACAAGAGCAGAAGGTAACCAAAAGAAAAAGAGAGAATTTTTTTCCGAAATCTTTTAAAAAGGAGATTTGCATTAACCATGCATCAGTTGTTTCATCTCACATATTGGTCTTAAAATACCCATAGAAATATGTATTGTGTTTTTGTTCTGAAGATCTTCGATTAGCATGAGCACAGTGATTGTTCCAGCTTTTCTCCATGCAACTGTACTAATACCACTGTGGCAAATGAACTTCCCTATTCTGGAAATGACACATTGTCTCATCTTCCTGTTTCTCTTTATCTGAGTCTTTGCACATCGATTATCACACACATTGTCATTAACTGTGTGTGTTTGGTGGACGCAGATAGAGGAAGTGTGCTTAAGTCAGTATTAAGAAATTGTTAGCACTTCATCGGTATCTTCTATTATTATTTGAGGGTGTAATAATTCATTGTTGTGAGATATGTTCTTTTAGGCAATCGTTGACCTCCTGTTAGTTACTAATCTTTAGTAATCGGCCTGAGCCTTGTGGTTATTAATTACACTTTAAATCTAATTGCATTGCCTTCAAAAAGCTGATTAGCCTGATTTCTGTTGTTCAATGCAAATTTGAAATGTCAGACCCTCCAAAACTATATTTTATAATATTTATTTGTACATTTTAAATGGATTATACACCCTACTTTTAAAAGTGTTTTCTGTTGACCAAGGCTGCATTCATTTGATAACAAATACATTAAAACCGTGAAATAATGTTTAATGTAAATATCTAATGAAATGTAATTTATTTTCAGTCTTCAGTGTCACATGATCTTCAGAAATCATTCTGATATTTGCTGCTCGAGAAACATTTCTGATTATTATTTTTTTCAGGATTCAAGAAAGTTCATAAGAACAGCGTTTATTTTAAGTAGCACATGTTTGTAACATCATAAAAGCCATTAGTCATTTTATATCAATTTAATGGACCCTAAACGAATAAAAGTACTAATTTCTTTTTAAAAAACTGAAGTTATTTTAAGAGCAATATTGACTGTTTTAGAGCTGAACATACTGCAAATAGGAAAAATTAGGAATTTTCTTTGATCCTTAAAAAATTTTAATCTAGGACTGACAGTCAAAATTGTAACATTCCCAATATTTCCAGGTTATTTCCACAACTGAAATTAGATTGGATTGTGTGAGTGTGATTTGTGATGTTGGCATATACATAAATCATACTTGGGCCACGTTTCAGTTAGCAGTGACATCATGACAAAAATTAAGAATCAGACTAATAGGGAAGAAATCGTTGGTGTATTTGAAATGCATCTCGACTTTTACATCAGTAGATGTTTTTTTTCTTAACCAATGCAACACTGCACATCACATTACTGGCATCTGCTAAATGAATGCACGTAAATCACGTTGCTGCTAAACAAATGCAAGGTTGAGTTGGGTTTGTAGATCTCATATTTAGCAGTAAATAGTAAAAGACATTCATAATATCCATAACTGACCAGATGACAGGAAGATACATCAACCAAATAGGCAGCGAGTCAGTTGACAAACAGTGTTTAGAGCAGCAGGCACTTTTTCAAAGGAAGTCAAGTCTTGTAATAATTTTAGCAGATGGTTTGCCAAATATTTCATACTCAGGCCTGCCAAAAGAGAAAAACGATCTCGCATCCCACAGGTAAAATTATCATCTATGAGTGTTTTTACCTCAGACTTTAAATGTAGAAAAAGTGAAGTTGTGCTGCAAGTGACAGTGAAACGAGATCAAAGCAATAAAGAAAACACAAAGAAAACAAATATTTTCAACGGACTGTTCTTAAGAAGAGAAACAACTTCCTGCCATAATGAATCATATGCATGAGGATTACGGGGAGACACGAAGATAAAACCCACAGGAATGAGACATTCTCTTTTAGGATATGTATTTGGATTACAAAATACAAAATAAGACAAAGTTAAGTGTAATTTTTCCATGATACATACTTTCTCATATCGCAGTTTAATATATTCTTTAATTTGCAACGTGGAATTAAGCTGTTTTCTTTAAGTTAAGCTGTTTCTTCAAAGAATAACAAAGTACAGTTAATGATAAAACCATGTGCTACAAACCATCACTGTGTACATATGAATATGTTTATTGAATTAAAATAATATGATAGCATATACCAGTTTGCGATATCAAGCAGCATAACAAACTGTCTTTGTTTGGCTAAAATATAAATAAAATGCAAGCGAATGACACCTGAAGATGAGGGAAGTGTTTAGGAAACCTGTTTGAAAGCATTCATTATGATTTCAATATTTCCTGATTTCCTCATACTGACATGGACAAAAGGTGATGAAATTCTGATGTTTTAAATGTGATCTTTATAACAGAATAGCAGATACCTGACATAAAGGCTGATGATCATATTTAAGATTCCATGATTTAAAAAAAAAAAAATTCTTGATAATCAAATAAATTTAAGTTGCTTCAATCCAGTCTTTATCTGCAAAAAAAAAAAAGTTATTCTGGTATTTACTTCATAAAAAATTAGTGGCCGACCAATATATTGTAAAGACTGATATATCGGCATCGGCCGATAAGTTTTCCTGCTTGGCCCATTTGTTCGATGCGGGACTTTTATTTTGACATTTTATTTACAGATTTTACAAACAACGGTTAGCAAAAGGGAGCTGTGTGTGCTCAGGCAATGCCTTTTTAAACGCCGTCCAAATAAAAGTCCGACAAGCCGTCAAAATAAAAGTCCGAGACGCCGTCAAAATAAAAGTCCGAGACGCCGTCAAAATAAAAGTCCGACACGCCGTCAAAATAAAAGTGTGGCGTTGAGAAAGGCAGCGCCTGAGCACACACAGATCACATTCTCCTTTCATTTGCAGTTTTCTGTAAAATCTGTGAATATATCACTGCAAAAAGTCACATGAAGCACGAGCTGATGGTGGAGATTTGTATAGTTAGCTACACTAAAAGATCTTTTACTTGCTAAAAAAAACTATCAATCATTTAGAGGCCTTAGAAAGTCATGTTTAAAATATGATACAGTTGATTTATAGTGTGATTTTTTTTTTACATTAAAAAGTTGTATTGGCATTGTAGCTCAAACCAGCTAAATTTTTTTTGTCTTGTGGCTTTATTTGTCTAAAAGTCCAGGTGGCACAAGGGTGTAAAGTGCACAACTAGCTGAACGCTACGGTGGATGGCTGCAAATTGCTTACAGTGGAGGGAAACGAGGGAAAATCCTCATGTTAGGAAGCAGAGGTTTTGTCGACGTGAATTAATATGTGTGTACCACTACACCCTGTGAGAGGATTTGAGAGCCCTTTATCACCTTCCCGAACTGTTGAGGAAAAATAATGCCCCCTCTGTTATTCTCATCATGGCTGTGGTGAGCGAGTCTAAGGGGATATCCTGTTGGAGAGCCCAGCGCATTTATCGTCCACGCGGCGGTTTGGGGTGACTCGAGATTTACAAAATGTTCCACTGGCTTCCACTTACCTCTTTACAATATTACAAATATAGAGTAATGGGCCTTACATCCTCTGTTATTTCACAAAACATGAGGCTCTCAAAACGGTGCCAGCTTTGGCCGAACGGTAACCAAAGGCCTGTGTTGATATCAGCAGGGTGAGGGACATGGATGCACAGAGAGGTGATAAACAACACGTATCATACTCCAAAGCTCTTGTGAAACGGCTTTAATGAGATATTTTTAGATTTAGATGGGCATAGTCTGTTACTGCTTAATCAGTTTACATACTGTAAGAATAGCCAGTATCGAATATTCATGTAATATTTTAAAGGGATAGTTTAACCAAAAAATTTTAATTCTGTTATTGTTTACTCACCCTCCTCTTGCATGAGTTTCTTTCTTCTTGCTGACTCTATTAAATTAAGCAACATTGCTGATATTGTGAATATTTTTATGATCTTTTTATTAGGTCTATGTGACTCATACAAGTTTATTTTTATAGAAGTCATATTAAAGTTATTTTAATGAATAGAATATATAATAACAGAATAGGCGCTATTGTTTTTTCTTTTGCTCAAGTCACATTTATTTGTAATTTTTTGTTGAAACTGATGAATTAAATTGCATTTATGAGTGTCTTTACTGTCAAATAAATAAAAAAGTTTAATATGTATATTAACATATTAAATGTTATTAACTTATTTAATTGCATTTTATTAAATTAATTTTTGGAGATTTACTTGCATGTATTTTTACTAAAAATTCTTTGGAGCAAAAACATTTTTTTTTCTTTAGATATCTTCATGTGTATATTATATATATATATTTTTATTAATATATAGTGTCAATTAGTATTGCCTATATAAAAACAATACAGATTTATCACTGTCAAAAAATCTCTTGGGACCCAATCAAATGTTTTGTATTGAAAATAAAACCGGACTGCCTTTCTCTGCAATATCTTTCATCAACAGTCATCAAGCATTAATGACATCTACAGCAATAATCCACGGCTCATTTTTGTAATATTTCTGGGTGTGTCCCATTAAGACAACTCACAATCCGCAATCACCGCTCGACTAAATGTCACAGCAAATAAGCATCGCTCAACAGCCAAGCGATCCAAAACAAAGACTTTTAAGGAACGATTAAGTGTTCAGCTGAATGTAATGTTCAGTGTGGCTTTCCACAATGTGAAACGAAGTCCAGGCTTCGAGACCAGAGTTAGCTGATGACATGCAAGTTGTTGTTGGAGTTTGCGAGAGCACAAACAACATCGACCCCAATCTCGTGTGCTGCGATGAGGTTGTCACTCAGACCCAAGCAATGACATTACCATGGAAAACCAAAGGAAGTGGTCCTAAGGGCCACCCAGGCTTTCCATAGGTCCAGGAGCCAGGAAAAGTATATCTTGGACGTATCTCTGGCCTAGACAATGCATTTCCTACAATTAATTTTGTGCTGGTCTCTGGTCCCCATTCATAAATCATACCTGTGGTTTTGAATGGCTTTTTTGACTCAGCATTGGTGCTGTTACTAATCCTCTCTAAATCTCCGCATGAGTGCTCCACTCGCTGGCACACGTTCTGAAATAAAAAAGAGATCGATAGGGGATCTGTGCGTCTCTGACCAACCTGTTTGAGCTCAACAAGGACCCGCGCTGCTCGGAGGACTGGAAAATCCTCGCTCGGTGGCGTAGATTATTTGAGAAATCATTTTTTGTTGTCAGACAAAGACGTTGTTGGCACAGATTCATCTGCGGCTGTGTTTTCAGTGTTTTGTTTGGCAGCTAGACTTGACGATGTGTGTAATGTCTTAAAATACTTAAACATTTAAAAGCAACAACTTATTTACAGTACTTTCATAACCCTCCTCCATCCAGTCATTATTCACTCATCCAAAAGTTTCTTTCCTCTGTTGCACAAAAAAGAAGATATTTTCAGGAACGTTTGAAGACAGCTGATTGACCCCATTGACTCCAAAATACTATGTAAGTCAATGGCAACCATTAACTGTCTTTATAATATCTTCTTTTGTTCAACAGAAGAAAGAAACTTTTGGAACAAAAAAACAAAATTGGTCAAAAATGACCAAAAAGCTTGTCAGGGTCAAGTTCCTTTTGATCTTAGTCGATCATCATGTTGCAATATCTTTCCGTCTCCAACCCCGAGACTTTTTATGATCCTGAAGCGTCAAATCAAGTTTAGAGATCCCATTTCAATCAGAAAGTGGAAGTAAAGTGGCTTAGTAATACTGCTTCATGTTGACTTTAAAGGAGAACCACATAATGTTTCCAAAAATGGCTAAATAGTATTTCCACAGGCAGATTCCTCTAAGTGGATGCACCCAATGTGGGCAGAAGATCCCTAAATAGAAACTCTTATGAAAGTCAACGTCAAATAGTGGTTTGGGCTGCAAAATACTTGATCTATCATACCACCTCAGACTTAAACGCTCGCACAGATTTTCTGTTTTCACGTGCCAAAACTATCATACAAATGGACTTTTTCCAAACCCTTCCGAGGCAGCGTCAGGTAAATCTTTTCCGCTTGTGGAAAGATGTTTCGTTGTAAATTAAGGTGGTGTTTCTTACAAGCTGTCAGGTGCCTGGAAAACCTTAGAAGTGTATTAATCGCCAACCGATTGCACCCATGAGGCTTCTGGTTCCTAGGGTCTCGCCGTCAAATTTTCAGTGCCTTTTATCCGTTCCATTTTAGGCAGCTGAAGCATTAGAGAAGCAGGGTGCTAACAGTGCACTATTAGAAGAAAAGGTTCTATCAGGCGCTATGTATTTGGAACCCCTAAATGTATATATAGAACCCTTTTTAAGGGTTCAATCAAACCAGTTTGAGTCAGTTCGGGAGTTCAGAGCGGCTTCGCGGATCATTTGAATCAGTTAGAGAGTTAGGAGTGGGATCGCGAATCATTTGAATCAATTCGGGAGTTCGTAGCGGATTCGCGAATCATTTGAGTCAGTTCGGGAGTTCAAAGCGTGTTCGCGGATCATTTGAATCATTTCGGGAGTTCGTAGCGGGATCACGAATCATTTGAGTCAGTTCGGGAGTTAGGAGCGGGATCGCGAATCATTTTAATCATTTCGAGAGGTCGTAGCGGGATCGCGAATCATTTGAGTCAGTTTGGGAGTTAGGAGCGGGATCGCGAATCATTTGAATCATTTCGGGAGTTGGTAGCGGGATAGCGAATCATTTGAATCAGTTCGAGAGTTCGGAGCGGGATCGCGAATCATTTGAATCAGTTCGAGAGTTCGGAGCGGGATCGCGAATCATTTGAGTCAGTTCGGGAGTTAGGAGCGGGATCGCGAATCATTTGAGTCAGTTCGGGAATTAGGAGCGGGATCGCGAATCATTTGAGTCAGTTCGGGAATTAGGAGCGGGATCGCGAATCATTTGAATCATTTCGGGAGTTCGTAGCGGGATCGCGAATCATTTGAATCATTTCGAGAGTTCGGAGCGGGATCGCGAATCATTTGAATCATTTCGGGAGTTCGTAGCGGGTTCGCGAATCATGACATGACATATCAAAACTTACATTTTCCAGACAGAAGAGAACTTGATGTTTTCTCTGAATAAAGATGGTAAGATTAGCAGTGCTGCATTTTTTCTCCAGATAAGGTTCGCAAATGATTTGAGTCAGTTCGGGGTTCACGAATCATAGCTGTATATGGATAGACATTTTTAACTAATTTAGTAGCTAGTTCTAATTACGTTTTCCAAGCGTGTTTAGGTGTGATATGTGAACTCCTATTTTTGGTTTTAATGATGTGCCTTTTAACAGTATCAAGTATATTTAAAAACTAAACAAATTGTGCCTAAAAAGTGTATGCATCTAGGCTAATGTAAAGTTACATGATGAAGTCATACTAGTGCGCGTGTGCATTTTGAGTGCGTTCTTTCACTGCATTATTCGGTGTATTCAAATGCATTTATGAATGCATGTGAATGATCACAAATTTCATTAAATGGGGGTTAGAAAATGTATATGTTATAGCATTTTATGTAGTTAATCAATGTCACACGAAGAGTGCCATTTCAGTTTTCCTCCAAAAATCAGCATGATTAAAATGTGATATTAAGTTACTACAAACAATAATTTAATTACAAATACAAAATGTTGCAGAATAATGTAATATATGAATGAATAATAGCCTAAAGAACCTTTGTGCCAAAAGGGTTCTATATATATATATATATATATATATATATATATATACATACATACATACATACATATATATATATATATATATATATATATATATATATATATATATATATATATATATATATATATTGAATTATATTAATATTTGCATTTACTACTGTAATGTTAGTACTCTGACATCACTGGGATGTAGTTTGTAATTGTTGGCACCTCTGATTGACAGAAACATATAAAGTTGTTCATTCGTGACATGTTTAAATAATGTTTCTAGCGTGTTTCTGTGTTAACCTACAGCAGTGCAGTCGGTAATTCGTTCCAGGCGAACCTAGGACTTGTAAATCGTGTGCTAATAGCAGCTAGCGGCACATATTAGCCTGAAAGCTCCCGGAGAGAAATGCAGTCATTCTTTTCCTCTTGATTGTAAAACATCGGGATATATAGAATGCAAATAGGTTTTAGATGAAGCAACTGTGCTTTTCTGCCATGTGGATTTATTTCCAGTGGTGATATTCTTATATGCATTAACGTCCATGAATGATGTCATAATTTTACGCTGGATAATTGTGCGCTGGATGATTTAGCAACTGCTGCTCCAAAATGTTAATTCAAAAGGAACACGGGCTACTAAATCACACGAATAAAACTTTAACACACTCAGGAAAGCTAATGGAAACTGGGAAGTCTCTAGAGAGAGACATGTGTATAACATCAACAAGTCAGGCAGCAAAGACAGTGACCTTTGACCTCCACGCTGAGCCTCTGCTCGTCCATCACAGGCCTGAAAATTCCCCTAAAAGCCCCGTTTACAGTGCCTGGCCCGCTCGGAGTGAAATATATCCCCACGGATAGACAGAACGTATCAATGAAGTGGGATTTAGCAACTGTAGGTGATTTCTTACTCCCGTCTGTTCTTGAGGCAGAAAAAAAGGACAACTGTGAAGAGCGCTTGAGTTTTGTAGGAGCCCAGTAAATTATGTTAATGCACACATTTTAAACGTCTCATATTTCTCTTGGCCTGTTAACAAGACGACGATGTAAACCACCTTTTCTGCCTTGTCCGCTGCTCAGTATTTAATGTTATGTTCATTTGAAACATTTCTGTTTGTGTAATAGCAATCATAGCCAGATTCAGATTTTTCACAGACGTTTGTCCGGCTCGGTTCTTGTAGGTGATGCTTCGGGAGTTTGTGATGGTGATTTATCTGATAATTCAGAGAAGAAGAGAAAAGGATCTTAAAAATGAGATGAACTGGCATATAAAATTATATAAATTTAGACTGATGAACATTGAAACAATGAATGTGTAATTATAAACTGTGATCTGGACCACTTAAATATTTCCAATTTTGACCTAAGTCACTATAATTCTATGCCTTAGGTGGAGATTAATTAAAAAAATTGCTAGTTACATTGATAAGCCAGTAGGTGGCAATAAATGACTTTTTGATTTTTGTGATTGAATCATTTGAATCAGTCATTCAACTGTTTCATTCAAAAGCATCGATTGATTCAGTAACCAAAATAAATTGTTGGTCATTTGAATCATTCACTTAAACGATTCATTCAAAAGCATCGATTGATTCAGTAACCAAAATAAATTGTTGGTCATTTGAATCATTCACTTAAACGATTCATTCAAAAGCATCGATTGATTCAGTAACCAAAATAAATTGTTGGTCATTTGAATCATTCACTTAAACGATTCATTCAAAAGCATCGATTGATTCAGTAACCAAAATAAAGGGTTAGTCATTTGAATCATTCACTTAACCGATTCATTCAAAAGCATCGATTGATTCAGTAACCAAAATAAAGGGTTAGTCATTTGAATCATTCACTTAACCGATTCATTCAAATGCATCGATTGATTCAGAAACCAAAATAAAGAGTTAGTCGTTTGAATCAGTCAGTCAACTGATTCATTCAAAAGTATTGATTCATTCAGTAACCAAAATAAAGATTTAGTCGTTTAAATCATTCACTTAAACGATTCATTCAAAAGCATTGATTGATTCAGTAACCAAAATAAAGAGTTATTTATTTGAATCATTCCCTTAACCAATTAATTCAAAAGCTTTGATTGATTCAGTAACCAAAATAAAGAGTTAGTCGTTTGAATCATTCAATCAACCAATTCATTCAAAACACTGATTGACCCAGTAACCAAATTTACAAGTGAATCATTTAAATCATTCACTCAACTGATTTGTTTAAAAGCACTGATTTATTCAGTAACTAAATGTAAGAGTGAGTCAACTGAATCATTCACTCAACCGATTCACTCAGAAGCACTGATTCATTCAGTAATGAAACAATTTGTTCAAAAACACAGATTTAATTCAGAAACACTACTACTGTGCTGTTTAATTCTGTGGTTTTATTTGAAACTATTTTTGTTGGTGGAGCAAAAATAGAAAAAAATATAATGCATAATATTACTTGTAAATTACTCAAAATTATCATATTGTTTATTGAGCTGTTGTTTTCATGCTCGCAGTTGTGCTGTTGCTCTTCTTAATTTTTTGCGATAGAACAACATTAAAAAGCATAAATACAATAAACTAAATATTCTAAAATAGTTTAAAAAAATTATGATATTCCCTTTGACTTCACTTTATGCATGTGACATTTTGCAAGGAATAGTAATAAAATAATTATATATGACCTAGTCACCAAAACCAAAAATTTTAGGCTTATTTTTACAAAATTAGAAAATGCTGAAAAAACGCTTTGCAATAAAATGTGTTGTCTGAAAAGCACTGGTATGATTGTGTCATCGTGCTTAGTTGATGAAATATTCAGATCAGGTGCTTGTTTGATGTGCTTTAAAAAAATTAAAATCGTATTCTCCATTATATGTTTCTATTGAAATCACTGAAATATGATTTGACATTTGATTTAAGCTTATGAGAGAGAAAAGAGAGCCATGGGTCTGTTTGAATATGATCGGAGGTAATTTGTACCTGATTGATTACTTTAATAAACAACAACCTGTTCTCTGACTTCCCCTCTGAATTACAGAGCAGTTTTGTGGGCAGCTGTTTCACAAATTACTGTGGTCTTTGCTACATTAGCATCGTCCTTTCACACAGCAAGTTTCCCAATGAGCTGAAACTCAGACCAGACTAAAGTAGAAACAGGGTCAGTTACTCAATCCAGCGGTCAGTCATTGTGGGTCTGAGGTCGCTGTCATGGCTTGGGCTTCTCAGTTTCTCAATGCACTTAGTTTAGTTCATGCATCAGTGATAAATGACACGACAAAGTTTCTATGAAGTCTTTTTGATGCATGTATTTGGTGAAACCCGTTTACACTGCATGTATTTATTATACATAACTAAAACTAAATGCACAAAAGAGTATTTTCGTTGCTAGAAAGAAAATAAATGCAAACTGAAATAAAATTAAATATAAGGTATAGTGGCCAAGACAACATTTGTCATTCATTTACTTTAACTTGATCTACTAAAATAAATAAAATGTCAATAATATTTAATAAAAAGTATATAGACATGCGGTATTTAAAAAAAAAAGTATAAAAATTACTTGCAGTAAATTATAAAATTAAAATGCAATAAAAATTCTAAATATTAAAAGTATAATAACCAGATTTTGCATCCTTAATAATAAGATTAGGATTAGTTTGCCAATGTCATTTTAAGTATATTATTATAGTTTTTCTGTTTTCATTTTAATTTTAGTTAAAGTTTATTCTTTTTTTATTTTTTATTTTTTCTTATATATGACTATGCAGTTTTTAATTTTTTTAATATCAGTTTTAGTAATTGTAGTGCATCAAATTAAACTAAATACAAATTTAAAATGTTGCTGAAATGAGAAATTAGCTCAAATACTTTATA
This sequence comes from Carassius gibelio, assembly GCF_023724105.1. Classification (NCBI taxonomy): domain Eukaryota; kingdom Metazoa; phylum Chordata; class Actinopteri; order Cypriniformes; family Cyprinidae; genus Carassius; species Carassius gibelio. The sequence goes on from NC_068390.1 coordinate 27,330,893, forward strand.
TATATATATATATATATATATATATATATATATACTTAGTGTAATGGATTTGTTTACATCACTCACCCTAAAAATAAGCAACAACACAGTGATGTATGATTTTTGTAAACACTGATGAGTGTGACTTTCCGATCTGAATCAGCAAGTTGCTGCTTGTTGTCGAGCTCCAGGACCTGAAGGAAAGCAGGTGTGTGTTTTCAAAGCTAGTGATCCATCACAACAGCACCTTCACAAGAGTCTGATTGTTACAGACAGGGTGTTATTAGAGGCTCCAACGCCCCTCCTGCTAAAACACAGATAAAGAGGGATTCCAGACACGAGGGGAGTGATGTGTGTGTGTGTGTGTGTGTGTGTGACAGGATTCACCTCCGACCGGCTCGTCTGCCACTAAGTGTACGAATCGCCAGGGGATTCCACCCAAATCGTTCGCCTGTCCAAATAAATAACCCAAAGTGGCACTCGAGACGCCGCAGAACATGATCATTTCCTCTCTGGGTTTCCTGCAGTCAGAGCTCATCTCTCCGTGCTTCGATCAAGCAGCTGCGCGGGAGTGTGTCGGGTCAGCACCTGAGGGTGTAATGATTAGCTGATGGATGTTACGCGTCTGAGCTCAAACATGTGTCGGAGGAGAGAGATACAGAGAGATAAAGCAGAGGCCGATGATAGATGGATGTTTATTTGACAGCAAACTGTTTGTTTTGATTCGTCCTGTTTAAATGCATGGGTGGCCGCTTTGACTGAACTCTCCATATTTCACAATAAAGTTATTTCTCAAGGAAATCTAATGGAATCTTTCAAGTGTTAAAAGTTAAGCAGTTCATCCCACTAATAGCTGTAGAAAATCGACACATTTCTATGATTGCTTTAATATTTTTTGCTGTATGCAATATGATTCAATTTGTGGCCTGTGCATAGTGTGTGAAGTATGCATTTATTTGATGGATTATGTTTGATATTTACATAAAAGAGAGCAGTACACATATTGCATATTGCAAATTATGAGTTTTGCAAAGGAAAGCACCTTAAAAATATACTTAAAAAAAAGATAAATCTAGTTGTATATCTGTAATCCAATATGTGCAAAAACGTTTTGATTTATAATTTTAAAAAAATCATTGCATTTACTGCATTGTGAGCATTTCACATATTGTGCACAGTGGAAAAGTGCTTATTGTTTTAAATGCAATTATAAAATATAAAGATGCTCTTACATCAGATGCATGCATAGTAACAGTAAACATATTGCATACTGCAAAAATACTAGTAGTATTTGGACTGGAGTAATACTGTGGAAAAAAAGTAAACATTAAATAGAGATTTTTCCACACTACACAGCTATTATTGGGCCGAACCTCTATTAAACGTGAAACAGAAACAATGAAAGCAATAAAAAAAAAATACAAATCTTCACCATTTTTCTGTGCACAATATGTGAAATACTGTTTCCCACAATGCAGTGGGTGAACCTACATTATGATCGTTTCTTCAAGACAGTGAAGACATTTATACACATTTCAGATTAAGAAACAAAGTTGCTTTCCATTGCGAAACTGGTCTCAATGATAGTCTATATAGTCCTAAAGCTCATGTAATTTACACCATGCAACATGTTTACATCATAGTATGTGAAGTATGCATAAATCTAATGCATGATCATATTAATATTAGCACAATGAGCAGTTTGCCTCTGTGCACACTATGTGAAATACTGTATCCCACAATGCAATGCAGTTGATGTCACATTTTTGCATGTATTGGATTAAAACGGCAACACTAGAAATATTTGAGTGTTTTTAGGATCTTTCTTTGCAGATCTCATCACTATGACACTTGGCTATTGTGGGAAGTTGCCTGCATGTTGCTTTTAACGTCACTTGCTGGAATAAACACACTGTTTTCTAAAAATAGTGCAGCAAACATTACGCCAGTGTTTCATTCTCTGACCCGTGAGTGCACAAGGACGGGTTTGTGTTTGTAAACTCACTGAGCACACTGTATGTAAGGCATCATTAATCGTGAACGCTAATAACTGTCAGCGTCTGGCCCTACACTCTAAAAAACGCTGGGTTGTTTTTTCAACCCAACTGCTGGGTTGAGGCCGTTGGATAGGACTTTGGGATGTTTTAACCCAAGTTTGGGTTGAAAATAACTCTCTTTTTTAACCCAGCGGGCTGGGTTGAGGACGCGGACGTGAAGGAGAGCACGCACGTCACGTCAAAATCGTACGTCTCCAGTGCGAGCAGCCGCCATTTTCTCAGCGTGATAGAAGCGAGAAGCGAGTGAAAGACTATGGTAAGTAAATATTCAAAATGTAAAGTTATCTTTTATTGTTTACCCGGTTGTATGAAAGGCGGAAGGTTTTATGAAAGGCGGAAACAAAGGAGCTTAACGTTATATATATTTAAAAAAAAAAAACGGACGCGGTTTTCGCCTCAGACACGGAGGTCTTAACTGCCTCATATAACGTTACTGAACGGAGGATGTACTTTTAATATAACGTCTGTGAATGTATTTTGTCATATTTACATAAGATTTTACATTATCTGTACTTTTTGAGGCGTTAACAGACGGTTATGGTCACGGTTACGCTCATGTGAATTTGTCTTTTTTTTCGCGGTTAAACTGAATGTATGTTTGTCTCCTAAAGGAAACGGCATTGTGTAGTAAAGACTACCATAATTATTTTGAGGCTGTTGAAGTGGTAACTGTTAAAAGTATGTTTTACATGTAATATTTCAGACTTGTCAAGCTTTTGTCATCATTGTCCTCGCGCTGAGAGTTAAAGACACAGAAGCTGTTTGTGTGAGGATGAGGAGGAGGTGTTCTTCTGAAGAGAGGGAGAGACGGTTTAAGGAGAGTAAACTTCAGAATAACATCAAGTTATCTTTATTTTTACTAAGACTAAAATAATGTGTGTTTTTTTTTTAGATGTTGAAATCCAGAGACAAGATAACTTCATTCTTTTGAGACTGATGTAAGTTAAATTATTATTACTTTTTTCTTTTGTTTCTGTTGTGTCCTGCCTGTTAACTTCACATTTTGATGCAAAAACAGTGTGATTTTATATATGTATGTATGTATATGTTAATATTTTATTGAAACCATTGATGTCCCTCTTTGCAGAACTCAAACTAACTGGAGTTAAGGACACACAAGTCTGCTTGTGTGAGGAGGTGGTTTTCTCAGCTTCTTCTGAAGAGAGGGAAAGATCGTTTAAGGCAAGTAAACTTCATAATTTCATGTTATCAGTTGTTGTTGTGTTTTACTAAGAGTAAAATAATGTTTGTTTTTTGTTTTTGTAGATGTTAAAAGCAAGAGACATGGGAGAGCATCATTCCTTTGAGATTTTATGTAAGTTATTTTTAGAAAATAAATTTTTCTGTTGTCTCCTGCCAGTTTACTTCACATTTTGATGCAACAACAGTGTGATCACGTGCTCATTTCATTAAGATCATTGATGTCTGTGTTTTTTATTGCAGAACTCAAACCAACTTTGGAGTTGTCTTGTCTGATTTGGAGAGTCATCATTCTTGGTCTTCACTCTTAGAGGTAAAGTTCACACAAAAAATCATTTACTTGCCCTCAAGTCATTCCAAACCTATAAGACTTTTGTCTGTCTTTACAACATAAATTAATATATTTTTAGTTTTCTCATAATATTTGTTAATCCATTTATAGTTTAGATAATCAGTATTTTCAAGCTTCATAAATATAGAGTTATTGTAGAAGTAAATTCTGATATTTATATATGAATACATCTTAAATTATATGATAGCAAACATGTATGTTCTAAATAAAATACTGCTCTCCCAGACCAGCAATGGAGGACACAGAAAGAGAATATTAAATATATTCATACGTTTTCCAAAAAATGAGCAGATTTTGTATGAGTCTGGAAAAACATGGGGAGAGTAAATTATAAACATTTTAATTATTTGGTGAACTAAATGTTTGAAGAGCAGCTCTCCACGTACATGAATATTGTGAGGTATGTGAATGTCATGTCTGTTTTAATGTTTCAGTAAAGAAGCTTTCTGAAAGCAATATTTATTCAAACAATATCGCATGTCCTCACAATAGTGCTGCCATTATTACCATTCTGGAGCGCTGTGGTGGACTGAGACATTAAACAACCACACAAGTGTTGAAACTTTAAAACCGATTATTTACCTATCATTACGGATGTGAATACACCTCTACCTGAAAATCGATAGTTTAATTAAATGTTTAATTTTTTCAAATGTGTTTCTCTTAGGCCACTGATGAAGAACAGGCGGTGTTTGGGATGAATGCTGATCAGAGAGGAGAATCTTCTTTCCCCTAAACTGATGCAGCGGTGGTTTTAAAGGAGGACCCTGCCCTGGATGATGTAGAAGATGTCACATGCTGTGCTGATGGGGCTTCTTCATGACTACATCAGTTATGCTAAAGAGATCATGAAAATTGACCGTGATGCATGATCTGTATTCATGGACTATGAAACAAACTGTAAGTGTATAATTTGTTAAAAAAAAAAAGTTAAATGCTTTTTCTGTGTTGTTTAGTAGAAGAGTTTACACTCTGTCATTCATACACCTGCTCACATTCACACACACACACACACACACACACACACACATGCGTCTGTTAAATGTTATAATATCAAAGTTAATGTTGTGATTTATTTGTGTACTGTCATGCCAGAATAGTTGGAAAAAAACCTAACTAATTGTAAATTTATTGTATGTGTTTTCGTATATTTTTATACAATATATATACAATTGAACAAAGTCCAATTTGATCTTAAGTTATATTCATCAAATGTTCAATGCTTTGTTTATGAACTCTGTAGCTGTTAATGCCATCCTTTTCTGCAGTTCTTCTAACATGTTACTTTTTGACTTTTTTCTTGTTTCTAATAAATATTTTCCTTTTGCGAATTATTATTTGTGTGTAGAAGTGATATTTAAAATGAACAACATTTGTAGGTTTAATGCCTAGCTCAATTTGGGTTAATTTTAACATAGAAATGCATCGTTTCCTCACATGGCTGCACTCTGCGAGTTTATTTTCTGCCAGCAGGAGGCGCTAAGAGCGGGAGAGGTAGGTTTCTCCGGTAACGGCTGCAGAGCGGTGCTGAGCTCACAAACGTTGCCTTATCAAGCACATGCAAAATGATATCGAACATTTTCTAAATACAGTAGTTTTCCTTCTGAAATACAGTGATAAAAAACACCCGCTCTGGTTTTTGAAACCCTGCAATATAGTCATTTTAAACCATAAAAAAGGCAACCCAGCAGGCTGGGTTAGATATGATAACCCAACTGGTTGGGTTAAAATAACCCAGCGCTGGGTTCGTCCCTTTTTGACCCAGCGCTGGGTTGTCAAAATAACCCAAATTGGGTTGTTTTCAACCCAGCAGTTTTTAGAGTGTATCAAACCTTATTCTACCAAATGAGGAATCTGCAAGGAGATGTGAAACCAAGTAACTTTCTAAAAATCGCTCACCTTCTTGTCCTTGTGTTTGGATGACAGTTTGTGTGAAACCAAGACAGCTGACCTGCGTCTGTGATAGCAGACTGAAATTTATTTCACAATAATGCATCGGAAAAATGTTAAAGTATTGGTGTGAAAACATTTAGCTAATGAGGTTTTTGTCTTCTAGTTAAAGATCTCTTCCAAAATCATAAGTGCATTCCTGGTTTAAAGACTTGTGAAGGGGAATCCCAGAATGCATTGCGATAAAAAACTCTGTGGATGGCAGACGAGATGAGAGAAATGTTATTTATAATTACACATTACACCAAGGCTGCGTTTATTTGATAAATTTACAGTAAAAATTGTGAAAATTTATTGTGATTCAAAATAGCCATTTTCTATGTCAATATATTGTAAACTGTAATTTATTTCTGTGATCAACTCTGTATTTTCAGCATCATGAATCGTGTTTCAGTAAAGCAGCAGCTGCTGAAGTGAGTCACGTCTCTTTCTTTCCTTTATCTCGTTTCTTTCCTCTAATGTTTGCTTTGGAGCACAATCAAGACAAACTGAGCTGGTGTTGTGTTTGTCTTTCTCTGCCTTTAACAAGCTGAGCGATCAAACACACACACACACACACATCTGTCTCTCTCCTCCTCACAGGCGTCACATAATGAGCTCATTATCATTGAGTTCAGGGTGGTCCTTCAACACCACAGCGCCATCACACTGATTTACAGCAGCGTCTTTCTAAACAAATCACATCTCAGACGTGTTGAACCAAAAACATGACTGGGATTGTGTTTAATTTGAAACTAATCATCGGCTTCACTGCTGAACAGATAGAAGAAGAGATGATTTAAATAAAAGACGATTTGTGTCGTCAACGTACGCTAGCATGTTTTGCTAGCATTGCTACAAAGGTGTCTGGTTGGATGCTAATCATTAGCGTGGGATCTTTTCTCGTTCTGAGCTATAATACTTACCGTTTCGAAAAGCTTGGAGGTTTGATCACATCATTAACTTTCATTTATTACATGTAATAATAAGAGCTGCTTTAACTCATAGTACCAAGCTATAATTAAATCATCATTAAAGCGTTGTAGTTGTGTTGCTTTTGTGTTTTTCCAGATCATCATCATCCTTGTTCCTTTGCGTGAGCTGATAAATTGGTATCGAGGATGTGAAAAAACAAATAAGCTTGAGTAAAAGCAAAAAACAAAGACATGAATAAAACCCTAATCAGATCATTTACTTGTGCGGTTAAAGGGTAAATCTTGTGAAAAAAAAACGTAATAAAAAATTATAATAATTTAAATAAAAAATGTAATACGTTTAATAATCATATATATATATATATATATATATATATATATATATATATATATATATATATATATATATATATATATATATATATATATATATATATATATATATATATATTCAATTTATTAAATTTAATTACATATATAAATTATAATTATATATACTGTGAAACATCATAATGCTCCTTTGTTTTACATGCATACATTTTTTTTTTATATTAATTAAATAACGACCCATCATCGAGTTGTGTGAGGGACTTTAATACATATGTTCACGGCTTTTCCATTAAAAAAACCACGTTGAAAAGCATCATAAATAAAAAACCCAGCTAAATATCCTCTTTGTTCTACATTTGATGACAATAATTACCTTCTCCATCTTTGTTTTTTTTATATCATTGCAGTCTGGCTGAACACTGACAGTGTAAACGTCTTTAAATCCTCTAATAAGATAAGTCTCTGACAGAGGAGCGCTCGATGCTAACTAATAACAAACCAGGAGCTAGACGTGCCAGAGAGTTGGCAGATTATTTATCGCCATGTTCAACGGCCTTGGGAGTCTTTACATTAGCACCAATAACAGTCTGTGATTAGACTTAAGTGTGTGCACAAGGCATTGCTTTAAAATCACACGGGTGTTGAAAGCCTTCTTCAGTAGTGCGAGCCCGTGTGGTGAAGTCTCTAAGGAGTCCACGAGCCGGCCAAGGACAACCAGGCCCCATCCGTGCCGTTCTTCATGGGTTTTTCACGAGGCGATGATGTCCCAGTGTGGAGCATGTAACCAGAGCCAAGGTGGAGCGAGAGGAAGGGAGGAAACTCAGAACAAAACCAAGAAAAATGAAGAGTATGAAAATGTCTCCCTTGGTTTATAGCTGCGCAGACGGGCGTCCAAAAGAAACACATCTTTAAATTTAACTTTAGATCCCTCTTAGACTCTCTTTTCCTCACCCTCTCCCAACCAACTGGCAAATGTTGACATCTGTGGAAATATTGAGCAAATATATGCAATTTATTACAGAAAAATTCTGATCCTTGTGATGTAAAACAGTGAGATCTTTATAGGAGTACAGAAGATACCTAGACGTCTTTCTATATCGGTTATTAATATGTCTTCGTAAGATGAGATTTTACTGATCTAAACATAATGCAATCCGATGATGATTGGGAAATGAACATATAAACGTTCCTCAGAAGATGTGAGATGATGTTCTGGAGGCTTGTGAAGATCAAGCTTCTGGAAACAAACGCTCCTCAAAATTATATTTCCCAGCGACAGAGAATAAAATCGCTGTTTTTGAAGCAAATAAACTTACACATTGGGACTCGTGCAATCGGTTTAATGATTTAACGTACCAATCTTTAGCAGGTTCTTTTAATACATTACATTTATTTTAAAAAAAATTGACTGACAATATGAACACAAGTTTGAATGTAACACAAAACAAATGTTTCATTAAAATCCTTTCGACAAAATCTGAAAGGGCCGAGCCAGAATCACATGAGTGCAATAGCTTTAACAGTAACGTTTTGATCAAGTATAATACAGTAATACAGTGCAGTTTTATTCTGTTTTAAACCAGATTCTCATTGAAAAAGGTAAAGGTAAAAAGAGCTGAAAGTTTTGCTTTCTTTGAATGACAGCTAAGTAATTATACTTGAGTTTAAACCTTGCCTTAACTAGAAAAGCAGAGTCCAGCCGCCGTCCAAAGTCCTGTCACACGTCTTAAACTGAATAATAATATGTTTTTCTTAAGGTGAAGGGTTTACTTTCTCCGTCTGCACTCACACTATCTCAGAAGTGTCCTCTGCCCTCATCTGTGGTTTTAACACATTATGAACAATATTGTGTTTTATCTGTTTCTAAGTGAAGTTAAGCATCTAAAACGCTCGTATTTTGGCCGTTATTTGATAAAAACAACGCCTTTGCTAGTCCCACGAAGGGAATGTGTTGTTTTTATCAAATAAGGACCAGAATATGAGCGTTTTAGATGCATTCAGCAGTGTTATTCCACTCAAATGGATATTGAATCACTACGACGTGATTTTAAACTGAAGGCAGAAGTGTGGTATTTTCTGTAAATCAGACAGAGCACAGGACCACGGTCTAATGTTTCACCAGAGCTCACTAAACAAATATAGTGCTACCTCAGAATATTCTTAAAAGAAAAGTTCAGTAATGATGCTATAGAAAATGCATTATGAAAGCATTTTATATAATATATAAATATTTTTATATTTTATACATAATGCTTCTAGGACATTTTAATGCATTTACAATTTTTACATTTAATATTGTATTTTATATATATATTCTTTTTCTATTCATTATTATTGTTAATGTATTATTAATGATTATGTATAAACTTATTTATATGAATATTTTATATGTTTTTTAGATTGTACATATTTTTTTGCATACATATATTTTATAAAACAATAAATTAATATATTAAAAATATAATATTCATAAAAAAATAATTACATATAATAATTATAATTTTTAAATTATTATATACTAATTTATTTTATAAACATTAAATATATTACATTTACATATTTTTGGGTGTTGTGTGTGTGTGTGTGTGTGTGTGTGTATGTATGTAAAATTAATATTTTAAAAATATAAAATATAATTATTGCATGTTGTATATATTTTTTATCTTAATTATTATTGGTAATGAATTATTAATTATTATATATAAGTTGATTCTTATAAACATGTATAATTACATATGCATAATATGTATATATATAAAATACAAATAATATATAAATAGATATAATTATTATATGTAATATTTCATTTTTCTGTTAATTATTATGAACTACTTTATTTACATTTTGTAATGTATATACTGTATAAACTTTTAGATTTTATATATTCATTTGACATGTATCTTACATATTATACCATTTTAGAAATAATTACTATATACAATGTATTATTTTTTAATTAATTATGTTTATTATATTGTAGAATTTAACTAATACTTTATTTAGTGATTTAGTTTTTAACGTCCACTTTTTTAGGAACGTAATGCAACATGATGCACTTTTTGGAAAAAGCTGAATTGCTCAAACTTGATTCACTGATGGACTGACTTACATTACAGGCCTGAAACTTTACATCTAGATCCGAATCAGTCCCATGAATCCTTCTGCAAATGTGTTTGGAAGCAGAAACACCCAGGGCCCTCCTTTATTTGAAGCAGCTCCTTTCGACTTGCTCTTTAAACAGTGAAGAAACGCTGGACTTTAAATCCTGGCCCAGATGGGATTTCTCCCAGTGATCATAAACGCTCTGAAGACACTTCACAAATCAAACGCTGCAGTATTATGTTTAGCTTCTGCACTGTTATTGTTATTGCATGTTTGTGCATACAACCGTAATTCACAACTTCACCAAGGAGAATCTGAGACGAGTGATTCATGCACAGAAAGAAGTTCTCCATGGAAAGTGATTCAGCTGTGACTGTAAATGCAGCGTCTGTAGGTCACAGGAAGAGGTTTAGGTGTGAAGGGGGAATGTCCTGAAGTGGAATTCAATGTGTGTGCTTAAGTGGAAAACCCGGAGATCTCCAGAGGTCTGAAGGAGAGTAGAGCTCGTGGTTCTTCAGGTGGTCTTTGGGGAAATTATTCATGTTCTGAGCTCTGCTTTCCTGAGATCTTCATGTCTCCGTGTGTTGGTCAAAGATGAACTAACAGTTATTCTGAAATGACTCTATTATGGCAATATGAACTAAGATTTCATATTATTTATGGCATTGTTTGATGACATGGTATTGGTGTCCGGTCTCTTTTTTTTCCCTGGATCCTTCTTTAACCTGAAACTAAAGTGCTTTGAGTTTTTCAATTGTTCATTTTAGGAGTTTGTCACTGTTGTTTTGTTTTTTTTGTTTTTTTAGTTTTTCAATTACATATTTTATAAAAAAGAAAAAAATAGGAAACAATGTGATGTATTGACATTAAGGAATTTTCTGTATTGTTAAGACTTAAGTGTAAATTTTTCAAAATTGAGATTCATGCATCATCTGAAAGCTGAATAAATATTCTAAATATCTCCATCGATGCATGGTTTGTCATGATCTGACAATATTTGGTCGAGATACAACTATTTGAAAATCTGGAATCTGAGGAAGAAAAATAATCTAAATCCTAAAAAAAAATCATCTTTAAAGTTGTCTAAATGAATTCTTAGCAATGCATATTACTAATCATAAATTAAGTTTTGATATTTTTAAAATATCTTCATGGAACATGATCTTTACTTAATATCCTAATGATTTTTGCATAAAAGAAACATGAATAATTTTGACCCATACAATGTTTTTTTTTTTTTTTTTTTTTTCTATTGCTACAAATATATACAGGTTTTTTTGTTTGTTTGTTTTTTAATGTTTAACAGAAATGTCTGTAAAATTAATGGATAATGTCCTGGCATTTTCTGTTATATACTCTTATATTTCCTCTCATATATATATATATATATATATATATTTAAAAAAATATATGTTTTTGAGAGAATTATCTTACCAAGGCTGCATTTATTTGGGAAGAAATATAGTAAATACCGTATATTTACCGAAATATTATTACAATTTTAAAAAGCTGTTGTCTCTTGTATAATAAACTGTAATTTATTTCTGTGATCAAAGCTTTATTTTCAGCATCATTCCTCCAGTCTTCAGTGTCACATGATCTTCAGAAATCAGAATAATATTTGCTGCTCGAGAAACATTTCTGATTATTATCAATGTTAAATACGTTTGGCTGTTTCATATTTTTTTTTGATACATTTGAAACTGATACATTTTGTTTTTCAGGATTCGCGGATGAATAGAACGTTCAAAGGAACTGTTGAGAAACATTTGTAACAATATGAAAGTCATACTTCCACTTTTGATTAATTTAATGCATCCTTGCTTAATATTTAAGTATTTATATATATATATACAAGTAACATTTTGCTGCTGGGATGTACCAGATTTATAAATGTCTTTTAAATCCTAATTATTCTCCCATGCAGACACTACTGCTCTGAACAGCCATGCTCTGGGTTAGAGTTGCACGCTCTGACGCAACGCTGTGATGAATCAGCTGCTCTTATCACTTTATGAACTGAACTCATTAAACTACATAAACTGAGCCTCGTGTAAACAGCCTGTCTCTTTATCCACGGTTTAATAAACTAGAGAAAACCTTATTTATTTATTTTTTGCAATACTTAAATGTGCAATAACTCATCTGAAGATGTTAAATATAAGCCTACACTAATATTAATGTCATGAGGCTGTAATATCTCTGGATGGATTATTGTCTAAATCCTCGAATAGTTTTGCAGTGGCATTATACACTCCAGCTCATTGCATAAGTGTAGCTGAGACAGACAGAGTCTATAAATCGAGTAGATTTTGATGCGCAGATCTGAACTTACATTCATAAAGCATTAATACTCATCGGCTCTGTTGTTGATATCAGGAGCCAGCGAAGGTATACAAGCTATAAATCCACGCTCTTCGCTCTCTGTTTATTGTTGGAAGCCAGATTTCACCCAGATCACCTTTTTTCAGGGCGAAAAAGCCTTGGCAGAATTACATTATCTGGATTATTGTCTATTGAATTCCTTGCATTTGAATCTAAATTAAAACTATTATGAAACGCATAACTAAAAATGTACACTTAACCAAAATAAATAAATGAAATAAATAAATCCTATAATTTTGTCAAAAATAAATATATTCATTTTCATTTGAATCATTTTATTGTCTTAATGCGTGTCGTGATCTTTATTTTAATAAATATAGTGAATAATCAATACTGATCAGTATGATAATTTAAACTGGCATATAATAATAATTGAAATAGATTTTAAATTATTTTTTTAACTGCTGCTAAAGAAAAAAAAAAGACTTGCCCGTCATTATGTTTTTCTCGTAATAAGATGCACGCGCTACTTTTGTTTAGACTTACACTAGAGTTTTTTTTAATGTGTTATCGATTTCTGCAAAATTGTGAAAATGACATGAACTACTGAATTATGCAACCGATAAATGCTAGCAACTATTAGTGAGAATTGTGTTGCAAGAGTTCATTACCATAACGATAAATAAACAACATTTATATGAAATATGCACAATAGCCTAATTGTTTTTTTTTTTTTTTTTCAGAAAAAGTGACGAAATTAGTTTGACATAAATGCATCCACTGTTTGTTTAAAGTATTTTTTATTTAAATTACGTTTTTAATTTCGGCTAAAGTGCATTGCTTTCCATAAATACACCACGTGGTATATTAGTAACAAACGTTTATTTACATTTTCAGTGCAAATACTTACAGACCAAATATAATACAGTCACGTTTATCAACGTCTTAATTGATGAACATTCAATTCCCAAATCGTCTGATGAAGGTCGAGTGGTCGCTGCTGTCCTCTCTCAAGGGTCATGAAGGGTCTGTTTCACAAAGAAACGATGGCTCGTGTGTGCACGCGCGCGCGCGCTCTGTCCGCGAGCCGCTTAACTGACGTCCATCAGATGCTCACGCGCTCGGCTCTGTCGTGGAGTCTGTGCTGCATGTGTCGTGCGTGCTGACCGCGAGAGCTCCGGGAATAATCACACTGGCTTTGTTGAGGTCAGAAATGTCCACGTCGCTTTTGTCCTCCGCTCCGTCCTCGGATTCGGACTCGCTCGGTTCGCTTTCACACTCGGAGTCCTCGCGTTCTTTGGCTTCGGTATCGGTCGCGGATTTATCCGTCTGCTCTTTCTCTTTGTCCTTCTGCGCCTGCGCTTCTTTGGAATGCCTCCACTTCATCCGCCGGTTCTGGAACCAAACTTTGACCTAAAACATGAGGAACATCGTTTAGATTTTTTTTTTCTTCCAATGCTAGAGTATGTGTTTTTAAATTAAAATGTGTTTTTGTTTGTGCATTTTTGTATTGTAATGCACCGTTTTGAGATGTCAAGATGAATGTGCATTTAGTGCACTTTACCTATGCAATATAGAAATGCGTGCACAAACTGAATCGAAAAGTTTGTCAATTAATTGAAATAACCAAGACGGCTTTCCACACTCAATTGGAAAGTTTTGAAACTCTGTCGTTTTACTTCCGGTTTAAAATAAGACAGAAACTCTTGCCCAATGCCCTAAATTTGGATGATTTGAAACGAAACAACTGCACCCCTCCTGCATTTGCTAATAATTGACTTTCATTTCTCTAGAAATGTGGGTGTCGCAAAATGCACGAGCCTCCAGCTGCTAAAGCTCCAGATGGCTCTTTGCACTCTAAAGCATGGGTTTCATTCCAAAACGTTATTTCAATAAATAACACCTTTATTTTTTTGTATGCATTCGTTTGCATTGATAATCAGTCGCTCACCTGTGCGTCGGTGAGGCCCAGCATCGCAGCCAGCTGTTTTCTGTCCGGTTTCGTGACGTACTTCTGGATTTCAAAGCGCTTCTCGAGGCCTTTCCGCTGGAGGTTGGAGAACACGGCTCTGGACCACGACCTTTTCCTCTTGTAAGTCTGTGGCATTGTGTCTTTTGAAAGCACCGCGTACGGCCCTGTTTGGGTCAAACAACACACACACACACGCGCGCCATTAGAACACAAACAATGCAATGCAGTTTGGCCGGTGTGCATGTTATTCAATAGCATGTGCAAAGTAGGCACTGCACACGCATGCAAAAGGATAGGAGCGTCTCCTGCTCTTTAGGGCTCGACTGGGGTGTCTACACTACCTGGGAAGGTGTCTTGAAACTGATGTTGCCCTGATTGCCTCGCGGCATTGCTTATTGAACCCATCATGGAGGAGGTTTCGCTCATGGACGCGAAGTAAGGGCTGGCAGACACATGGACTGCTGACTGCCGATTCGGACTAACAATCAATGTGAGATCTGTTACAGAACGACAAACACCAAACAATTCAGCTAAAGCGCCAATTCAACTCGTATTGGATTTTATGAACAGGGCCGTGCGCGCATTGGGGCTGGACGCGTCCAATTGTTTAATGTCCTCCTTTCCATAAGTGCTTACTAGAAAACCCCTGTGTGTGTGTGATTCACCAAAATACGTCTTACCTCTCAGTGATAGCGATTCTTTTCCCCTCGGCTCGAAGTCTGTGGATAATATCCGATCGATCCCGAACTTGAGGTCTTTGCTGGAGAGCGGAGGCGCGGATTGCGCGTGCATCGCGGCTCTGGATGTAAAGTGTATTCCGTGCATGTGATACGCGGACGCGCTTGGAGTGACCGGGGACGGGCGTAACGGGGATCCCCGGGCCCCGATGTGAGCCATAAGCGAAGACGAACCGGGGATGTTCTCAGCATCTCCAACGTGCAGAATATCAGCGATGCAGAACGAGGGTTTCTTCATGCTGTCCACCCCAAAACCGCTCGAGCAGTACGCGGTCCAAAGGCTAAAGTTCGATGCGTAAAACGGATTGAGTCCCGCCGTGTACATCCCGGCAGGCAAGCCCAAACTTCTCGACACAGAATCGCATAAAACTACATGTAATGAGTACAAACTGCCCTCTCTCGCGTTTCTCCTCAAGTATGAAACTCCAGACAGGAGTCCAAAAAGCTCTAAGCAGGACCTCCGTTATTGATTGGCTCTTTGCGAGCCAATGGAAGTGGACAGAACGGTCCAACACGCCCCAAACACGACGAGCACTTCCAGGATGACTCTTAAAAATCCCCACGTTTATTAAACGGCGATGATTCATGTGATACGACCTTAAAACATTTTCAGAGTTTGTTTTCAAGCGTGTTCATTCTGAGTGAATCAAATTGTAATTTTAATCAGATATAAGAAAAAAAAACATAGAAACCAATTTATTTAGATATTCCACAAGTTGTTCATTATAAGCCAATGCATTATTAGCATAGACGAATAAACATATTGTTAATATTTAATTATAGCGAATTTATAGGATGCATTATATAGAACTAGAAAGAATGGACAACATTTAATATTTTTTTAATGGTGCACAGCTTGGAAAATAATAATTTAAGATGATACTTTTAGAAGATGGTGTAATATAAATGATGCATTCGTAATTATAAACAATGGGTTTGCATGCATTCGCTGCGCTTCTGACCGGTTTTCTAATTTTCGAAAATATGCAAACAACAAACTCTGATAAGAAAGCGATCCACAATCACTAGGCTTTGCTCAGGTTCTGCTCTGGGGTTAGGAAGCAGGAGTCTCTCTATGCAGCTCATCCTGTTGTTGATGAGCTCTGATTCAGGCTAAATGAGCGGATATTCCTGCCTGATTTAGGCCAAAAATAGAAGATGCTTTAGTATTTTAGGATACAGCCGATGACCCTTATTTCCTCCAACTCGGAGAGTTGGAACTTTATAATGACTGTAGCACTTCCCTTTTTCAATATTTGTACAACTTTATCTCAACTCGCAAGTCGCGCGCTGACGCAAATCCGTCCTTATGCTTATAATAAACAGAGGAAATCTATTCTCCACTTGAACGAAAACACAATTAACTTCATCGAGGCGATACTTCATCCATATGCACGACTTTACATCACTGGGCCAATAATAGCGCGCCGTTTATCATAGAAAAACTGATCGATTATAAAATAAAGTACCCTAATAGTTTTTTCTTCCACACACTTTCCAATCGCATATGTATTTACTCACATTAAAAAAGTCTATATGCGTGTGAAAGAATTTCTAGAATGCATTACAGATGCTGATATTATGTTTATGATCATTAATGATAATTTTTTTCCCATGCGTGGTGTTTTTTCTGTGGCGTCCGTTAGTCGTGATTCATTACCGGAAAGGTCAATGACCCTCACTGCGTCATCACGGTGTTTTCGAATGACTCCATTCCGGTTTAAATTTAAAGATGTAGTGCCATGTAGTGCCTCTCTCTCCAATCCAGGGAAGAGGATGCAGAAGACGCGCCTCTTGTGAACGCGCACGTTATTTCAGGTGCATGCCCGTGAAATATTCGAACGATGCACGAGCGAGATCATAAAACACGTCATAAAACCGCTGCCATCTCTCTTTATTTATTAATGTGTAGAATTAAACATAAATAAACATTCAGCGCTTCTCTGACATCATGCATCTTTTTCGGTGTTTAAAGAAAATGTATTTAGCTGAATATTTTATATAATTTGTACATTTATGTTATTTAAAAAATATATAGTTTTAGAAACCGCTTAGTAAAATTGCCTTTAAAGATGCAACATTTTTGCTTGCTATAGACCTTCAATTTCTACGTTCTCAACATTATAAAATTAATCTGAATTCAATTATTATATTATTTGCTTCGTGTTCCAGTATCACTGAAACTGAATTTATTTCTAATAATTTGAGGAACAGATTATATAAAATAATTTACAGAATGTAATGGATCTCTTATTATTCCCCACCCATACACAAACAATAATTTGCTTCCTTAAAAAAAAAACAGTTATTGTTATTAAAGCTAGTGAGTGACAGCCTTAAAATCTGTAATGAAGGATGCGTTTATATAGACACACACACACACACACACACACACACACACACACACACACACACACACACACACACACACACACACACACACACAGTAATAAGGAATATCGTGCTCAAGTCAAAATATCCAGGATGAAAGTTTCGGTCTACAATGGAATTGTCTACTGAAGAAAACAGGATAAACCCAAAGTTTCCGGATATCTTTATTATCCATATCCATATATGCATTCCTATCTATATCTATACGCCTGTATTGTGAAAAATATATTTGGGTTGAAAGCACAAAGTCATCTGCTGTAGTAATTAACTAATTAGCAGGTACATGTCTGGTAATTACAGCCAACTGTTCACAGACGATACAAAACGTTCTCACTGCTGGAACTGCGTGTATTTTTATGAATGAAAAGCATCAAAACAACACTGTGCATGTCTGTCGTGGTCAGATAAAACATTAGACTTGTCTTAATGATTTAGTGATTTGAACTGCTCTCTCTCTCTCTATTTGCACTGATAACATCATCATCATCTGTTCCTCTGGGAGGGACTTTATTTCTGGACCCCAGCAGGAGCATCTGTCTGTCAGCAGTGACTGAAAACACTGGACAATTAAAATATTATAATCGTTAAATGCCGAACCATGGGAAAGTTTGGAGACCTTGTGGAATTGGGTTGTTTTCCCAAATCCCCTCTGGTTGATGAAATCGCTGTCCGGAGAGTTGCATGGCGATCTGTCCAGCTCACTGCGGTTCATCTCGGGGCTCTGACAGACTCGGGAAACGTTTGCCACGGTTTATTAATCGCGTTTTTAAACGCACCCTTGACAGAATGAAAATCCGCCAGTAACTATAATCATATTAGTGAAGCAGCGCAGAAAATATAGACATTTTAGTTTGACTCCAACTAAACTTACAGCACAACTGCATAAGAAAAACTTTTTTGTGCATTATTTTTTTTTATGGATAAATAAATAAAAATACAGAAATTAATTGCAAATTAACTCCGTGTCATCATTCCACTAGTCCTGACATCTAGATCAATGTGCAGTGATCTTACACAGAAGCTGGTTAACAGGTGTTTCACTTCATAGCTGTTAGTAGATGTGTGTAGCTATCACCGCACGGTCCAATCAAAACGATCGGGATTCAATTACATAAAACATAAATAGTTCAACCAAGAACCACACAAATGAGGCCTAAGTGATTTTCAGATATCGGCAGTCTGTTGAGTTTCATCTCCCGAGTCTGATTTCCATTTGGCAGCCCTATAGTTCAGTTAGCAATAAACTAAAATGTATATGTATAATATATAAGTAAATGTAGTCTACAGTATAGTTTTTTTATGCATCGTTTATTCCGTAAATGTATCGGAAAGCACTCCACCGGTCTACTGTTGCTATTATTACCTCACTTGTGTTATAGCCTGTATTTATTCGTATATAAATATATATTTTGGCGTTTCTACAATATGCATGTAATGCACACATTTTTTATTTTTTTTTGGAGAACAGAGGGTCACAGGTTCCCATTCCGATCTACACAAGACAGACATACTTTTTACAGACCTAAGAACTACAATCAGCTCAGACTATCCTCTTGAGTAAAAAACAACATAAAAACAAAGGCTAACCCGCCTTATTTTTTATGGAGAGAGTTCACCGCACTTCACATTAATTACCGATAATGAATTGGGAGTCTCGACATTAACATAAAACAATAAGTGCATGCCTATAACATATGAGATATTTTTATTTATTTATTATTTTTACACAATATTTACTAATTTGTGCTACTAGGGGAAAAAGCAGTAACTGTATTATCCAATGAGTAGAGTTTTCAGATCGTCGATGCTAATAATGTCAGAACCGAAGCACCGATATCGGTCCAGTCTCAGGCCTTGTGTTGAAGTCTTTGGCCTTTTGGAAAGGAATCCAGACGTGCCACTTACTCTTCTCCTTTAATATACACGGGGTTAAATCAAAAGCTGCATGTTAAATAACAGCTAGAGGAGGAAAGGTCATAACAAAGCATTACAGTGCTGTCGGAGATCCACACACAGAGCTCCTGCTGGTCCAGTTAGGCCCTTAATGGTCTGCAGTGATGGATTGAGCACTTGTTTACTGAAAGTCATCGCTCTTGAAGGAAGCCAGATGCTTCTGCAGCTCTGGAACATAAGCCTGCGTTCATGATCCCAAACGCGTGATGAATTAGTGCAATAACGCGACGTTTAATGGAAGGAACGCGCGCGACAGATCACTACTTCTTAAAGATGAAGTTATAACTTCCAATTATAGCCTACTTTCTCTGATGAAATATGAATGAGCGTAAGTGTGTTTAAAGCATGATTTTAATAGATTTTAAAATGCATAAAATAAAACAGATATTTTGTTTTATGTAATTTGGCTATGCATCAATTTCTTTATGAAATATATCTGATATCTATGTCTGTCATATCTGTTACTGTCAATCGTTTAAATCAAGATCGCATTGTTTTATTGTTTAAAAATGTAAAAAAAAAAAAAAACAATTAATATAATAATTAAATAGATCTGACTCTAGTCAAATGCACTAATATTTCCATACATTATAACTTTTATTTGATATTTTTGAAGATGTTATAAATATAAATTGTAAAAAAAAAAAAAAAAAAAAAAAATGAAACTTGCATGTCGCAGGTCAAATGTTTTCTTGAATAATGAAAAAACTTTACAGTAGTCAAATAATACTTAAAAAATCTTGTGATTTTTTTTTAAAGAATAACAGGTAATATGCTTTTTCCCGATTTTATATAATTTGTAAATAAAACATTCCCGACTGCTATTTCCATGCATTACGTTGTTTTGTATTATTCTATTTAAAGAAAAAATTTCAGAATTGTTTTTTTAATAATGCATGAATAATCTAAAATAAACATAATATTTCCATAAAAGCGATCTATTAAAGTAGTAAAATTTAATTTTAAAATTAGAAAACAAAAAAGTGATATCATAAAATGACCGTGACTAAATATCCATGTAATGCATTGATGATGAAATAATAATAATACAAATAATACGTTTACATTATTCTTCAGATAAATTCTTTTTAAAGCTATTTTTTTAAATCATGCACATTCATATGCATAAGTAGAGATGTTAGCATCGCATTGAGTCCCTCATGTGCATGTTGATGTTTTCACGTCCTAATCGCATCCTAATGCTGCTCTCTTGTGGTCAGGTCACTGGTTACAGCCTCAGACCCTGATGCTCTCATACACCAATTAAATCTTAAAATAAAAACACTTTTGTTTGAGCACCATTCTCTGACATCATCTGCATGCTCTTAAATTGGCCTCATCTCTTCTAATAGATTTGAAACTGTCCAGATTTGAGCCGTCTCGTTTCTCGTGTCTGGGGAGCCACTCAGTGTAGAATCCAAACACATTTGGCAGCAATAGCCCATATTTCATCAGTCTTTACTGCATATTCATTCCTGCAATCCCCAATGCGACAAGAGTCAGCTTGTTAGAATACTTCCTTATTAATGTCATCCTGAGAGCTTCTGATTCAAGACTTGAATGTCACGGACTCCCAAACACACTTTTCTTTAAAAATCATTATTTGGATTACACAAAATAAGCATGATTTCATGCTTTATTGTTCATCTCTGCATTATGTTTTGATCTTTTAAATCTCATCTACCTAAAACATATTAAATGGCAGTTAAAGAGTGATGATGACTGATATTTATATCATTTTATGCAAGTTTCTGCTACACTGTGATCTCACTGGTTTACATCACAAGCATCATAATGTCATACTGTATAAATATATATCAGCATCTGCACCAAATTGCATGTTTCTGCTAAGTTTAAGTCTTGACATGACTTCTGACCTTTGACCTGTCTCCTGATGTAGTGACAATATTGAGAAAAATAAATAATAATAAAGCAGTTTTTTCCTCAATATTGTTACTACATCAGAAGACAGGTCAAAGGTCAGAGGTCAAGACAATGTAACAAAATAACGAAAACCATGTAGAGACATATTTAAAGGACAGAAACACAACAAAACTGCTACAACTTTAAAATTAAAGTGTAAACCGAAAAAATACAAAAACAATTTTTAATAAAAACTATAATAGTATCTAAAATATACATCTGCTTAGAATATATAAATATTGCAATGCACTTTACGTGATCTTCCCATTTTTATAGTTATTAATGAAGCAGAAAATAATTACAGCTGATTTTAGCATCTTTTTCTTCACTGCAAAAAAATTATTTTCCATTTTAAACAAAAGTTTAAATAAAAAATGCTAAATAATGTGGCATTGAACATGCCACATTAATACAATATATAGTGCATAGTATACGTACTACATAAAGTTTTTTATTAAATGTTTGAATTAATTTTTATTTTAATATTTTCATTTAATTTATTATTTTACATTTAATATTATAAATATTTAATATGTATTATTATTTAATATTATTAATACAAATTAATATTTAACAAGTTTTGGTAATTTTGTTTATAATTTTTTTTTATGTTTTTAATTTTTACTTTTATCTTTTACTAATGCATTAACTAATGTTACATAATACAAGCTTATTGTGAAGTGTTACAATAATATCACAATGATGCGAAAATAACACTTATATGAAAAACAAACATATCCTGTTAGCTTTTTTAATTAAATTTGATTTACATAAAAATCTACTATTTATTTACTTAGCATTTGCTAACATCAAAGACTACTAGATTTTCTAATTTACTAAAATCAAATTAAATCTTAAAAAAAAAAAAAATTTATATAAAAAATATTTCAAGGTAGATCACATTACAGTCAGGATTATAAGACAAAACCATGTAAAAAAAACTGTAAAAAAAAATTGCTGAAGCCACGCCCACCTAGCACGACTGCATTGTCAGCAGCGGCAATCCACCTGTCACTCAAGTGGCCACGCCCTTAATTATGCAGAACTTTAAGGCTTAATATAATTTAAACGGATGAGTTATAAAAAAATTCACCCCCTCACAGTTGTCATGAAGGGCAAAATTAGCTATATATACCAAAATCATGTTTTGAACCAGGCTGTAAACATGTCTTTTTCTGCTGTAAAGTTGGGCATTTTAACATGGGGGGTCTATGGGACTGACTCTCTTCTGCCGCCAGCCTCAAGCGGCCAGTCGATGAATTGCAGTTTAAGTCACTTCTTTATTGGCCTCACGAGAGAGAGCGGGAGGTTGCCGCTCGGACAAAACACATAAATTCATGAATCACATAAAAAACTTTATTATGTTGTAAAACTAACAGTAAATGATTAATTTAATTACATTGACAAAAGAGCTTGTTAATGCTATTGGACCACAACAAGCAGCATTGCTGAATCTGTTATTAGGACTTATTAAAAAGGGAATCAGGGATTTTAGGGCACTTTGTGTTTCAGCTTGGCTTTAGTTGGACAACAGGAAGTTGCTGCCTTTACTGTTTCCTTTAGTGATATCAGACACCAGGGAGTGCAGCTGCTCTGATAGAGCCACCTTTAAGACAATGGTAAGAAACACACTTTCAGTCTGCAGGGGTCATCTTCAGATATTTTAGTTTCTGATTTGGTGAACTCACGGTGTAATCGTGCGGCTCTTGTAGTCTCTTATGGTGAGGATGCAGCGTCTGCAGAGAAATCTGTGCACGCTCACGACTCTCTGACGCATTCTTAAGGGGAAACGTGATCTGTGCACATAAATCACAAATCTGAATTAAAAAAGGTTATGAAATCACCATTGGAGATTTTTAATATATGCAAGTCAATTTGAACTCATAGCAAAATGTACATTTGTTGAAAATCTGCTCGTCCAAGATAAGGATGAGTTTGTTTCGTCATCAGATTTGGAGAAATGCCGCATTGCATCACTTGCTCAATGCAAGTGAATGGGTGCCGTCAGAAGGAGAGTCCAAACAGCTGATAAAAACATCACAGTAAGTACTCCAGTCCATCAGTTTGTGTCTTAACAAGACAAAAGAAACAATCATTAAGATGTTTTAAGATTACGATTATTTAAAACGGCTCTAAACAAATCTGTGGCTGGATTTTGATGTGACAGACAACAGGAGATGCACTTTTTGTGTTATTGTGTTAATATTTTAGACATTAAAGACATTTTATTGCTGGATTTGTCTCAGCTTGTGTCTTCTCCAGATATTAAATGATGGACTGTGGATTATTGTGATGTCTTTATGAGCTGTTTGGACTCTCATTCTGACGGCACCCATTCACTTGCAGTCACCAAGTGATTCAATTTCTCCAAATCTGATGCAGAAACACACTCATATACATCTCGGACGGCCTGAGAGTGGGTGAACTGTTTCTGTAAAACGTATCACAAATATTAATCTCATCCACTTGTCCTCAACCGCAGCACAGACTGATATTGGCAGTGTTTACTTGTCCACAGGTGAAGACATCCAAGCGCAGACTGGTTACTCGAGCCGGTGTGACCGTCTGAAGAGTCTTGTTCAGTCCTAGAGGGAAGCAGGTCAGAGAGACGCCCGCTTTAGGAGCCGCTTCTTCTGACAGACAGATCAGATCCATCAGAGGATGACCTGCCAAACAGACGTCCACAACAAATACATTCATGCAATACTCTCTCTCTGTATGCCATAGCAAAACTTGACTGAATTAAATTTGATTCTTTATATATGATGAGAATAGAACAATATAATACACATGAGAATAGATTTTCGTGACCCTGGAGCACAAAAGCAGTCTTAAGTCTCTGGGGTATATTTGTAGAAATTGACAAAAATAAGCCTACATTGTATGGGTGAAAATTATTATTAATTATTTTTCTTTTATCCCAAAAATCATTAGGATATTAAGTAAAGATTAAGATATTTTGGAAAATAATGCTCCCTCAGATTCCAGATTTTCAAATAGTTGTATCTCAGACAAATATTGTTTGATCCTAACAAACCACTAATCAATGGAGAGATGATTTATTCAGCTTCAAGATGATGTATTAATCGTAATTTTTCTTTGACCCTTATGATTGATTCTGTGCGCCAGGGTCACATATCTATATTTAATGCATATATTTCTTATCTGTATTTAATGCACATATTTGTTACCTGTATTTAATGCACATATTTGTTATCAGTATTTAATGCACATATTTGTTATCAGTATTTAATGCACATATTTGTTATCAGTATTTAATGCACATATTTGTTATCAGTATTTAATGCACATATTTGTTATATCTGAATTTAATGCACATATTTGTTATCTGCATTTAATGCACATATTTGTTATCAGTATTTAATGCACATATTTGTTATCAGTATTTAATGCACATATTTGTTATCAGTATTTAATGCACATATTTGTTATCAGCATTTAATGCACATATTTGTTATCAGTATTTAATGCACATATTTGTTATCAGCATTTAATGCACATATTTGTTATCAGCATTTAATGCACATATTTGTTATCAGTATTTAATGCACATATTTGTTATCAGTATTTAATGCACATATTTGTTATCAGCATTTAATGCACATATTTGTTATCAGTATTTAATGCACATATTTGTTATCTGAATTTAATGCACATATTTGTTATCTGCATTTAATGCACATATTTGTTACCTGTATTTAATGCACATATTTGTTATCAGTATTTAATGCACATATTTGTTATCTGAATTTAATGCACATATTTGTTATCAGTATTTAATGCACATATTTGTTATCAGTATTTAATGCACATATTTGTTATCTGAATTTAATGCACATATTTGTTATCTGCATTTAATGCACATATTTGTTACCTGTATTTAATGCACATATTTGTTATCTGCATTTAATGCACATATTTGTTATCAGTATTTAATGCACATATTTGTTATCAGTATTTAATGCACATATTTGTTATCAGTATTTAATGCACATATTTGTTATCAGTATTTAATGCACATATTTGTTATCTGAATTTAATGCACATATTTGTTATCTGCATTTAATGCACATATTTGTTACCTGTATTTAATGCACATATTTGTTATCAGTATTTAATGCACATATTTGTTATCAGTATTTAATGCACATATTTGTTATCAGTATTTAATGCACATATTTGTTATCTGAATTTAATGCACATATTTGTTATCAGTATTTAATGCACATATTTGTTATCAGTATTTAATGCACATATTTGTTATCTGAATTTAATGCACATATTTGTTATCTGCATTTAATGCACATATTTGTTACCAGTATTTAATGCATATACAGTATTTGTTATCTGTATTTAATGCACATATTTGTTATCAGTATTTAATGCACATATTTGTTATCTGAATTTAATGCACATATTTGTTATCTGCATTTAATGCACATATTTGTTATCTGAATTTAATGCACATATTTGTTATCAGTATTTAATGCACATATTTGTTATCAGTATTTAATGCACATATTTGTTATCAGTATTTAATGCACATATTTGTTATCAGTATTTAATGCACATATTTGTTATCAGTATTTAATGCACATATTTGTTATCAGTATTTAATGCACATATTTGTTATCAGTATTTAATGCACATATTTGTTATCAGTATTTAATGCACATATTTGTTATCTGAATTTAATGCACATATTTGTTACCAGTATTTAATGCATATACAGTATTTGTTATCTGTATTTAATGCATTTACTAGTATTAACTAACAACGACTAATACATTTGTTACAGTATTTAGTTATCTTAAAAATAATGTTAGTTAATAAAAATACAACTCTTGTTGGTTCGTGTCAGCTTTAGTCCATTAATATTACTAGACACAACTTTTCAGCTCCAGAAGTATTTTTTCATTATTAGTTTATGGAACTGTATTGTAAACTGTTTCCAAAAATCTAATCTAATCGATATAATAAATATATAATAGATATAATTAAAAGGGTGATTATAAACAGGTAAATACGGACCGTCTGTGTCTAGAAGCCTATAGACAGACTTGCGTCCCGGCAGTGTGCTTTTCTCTGGATCTTCACTCATCTTCATTCGGGGACGACCTCTGACCTCGATCAGCTGCAGTGAGTGAGTAACACAACCATCAGCATGCATTAATAAAGCAGTGTGTGTGAATCTGAATGCCGTGTTGACTTCACAACTCTTTGTACCTTATATACACACCCCAGAGAGGGCTGACGTGTGCACGTGACCAGATGAGTCCCCACTCCAACAACATCGATCTCGTTCTCCTGCCACACACACACACACACACACACGTCATGAATGGCTTTACAGCTGTCTGTTATTGATCTGTGATGTGAAGAGCTCTTACTTTCTTGTGCAGTTCAGCGAGGCTCTGTTCAGAAATACTGTTTGTGCCGACGATGATGAGAGACTCAAACTGAGGAACTGAGAACCTGTCGACAGAGAAACACTGAAGAAAACAGATCGGACTTCTGGGTAAAACCATTGATATATACTCTATTATTATTATTATAGGTTTGGCTAATATTGTGAAATAGGTTTCTAGTATGTTTTAGTTTATAGCTTTATTGAATTTTAATTTTAGTGTTTCAACTTTTTATATCTAACTTTTAATAAAAAGTGTAAAATTAAAGTTCAATTTTGAGTAATTTAATACCACATAAATCAGTGCAATATCCTTGTCTTCACTTTTTTACTTAAAACAAAAATGTACAAAAAATGGAATATATATATATATATATACATACACAGAGATAATTTTCGGTGTATTTTTAATTTATATTTTTATTATTGTTGCATTTTATTTTTTTAAGTTTTATATTTAAAGTTGGATTATTAACATTTATTTTATTTATTTGTTTAAAGTCACACAAAACAGGATAATATCCTCCTTTCACTTAAACCCAAATCTGAAAAAAAATAATAATAATAGAAAAATACTAATTATATGTATATATAGTAACAAAAATAAACTATATATTAACTAATATATATATATATATATATATATATATATATATATATATATATATATTATAATTGTTTAAATTTTTTATATTGTAAATTCTATTATTAAAATTTTAATTTTTAATAATAATAATAATAATAAATTTTATTTGTAATGCACTTTACATTTGGACAATCTCAAAGTGCTACAGAGGATCTAAAAATCAAAGTAATTCAATATAAAAAGAAAACAGAACAACATAAGCCTATAAAAACTTTCATTGAAAAGTTTTTATAAAAAGAAATGTTTTTAGGTTGCGTTTAAAAGCATCAGTAAAAGCATCTATTTATTTTCTTTTATTTTACTATTTAAAAATCTGGATAATATCCTCCTTTCACTTTTCACTTAAACCCAAATCTGAAAAAAAAAAATATAAAAAAATAATAATAATAATAAATACACTGTTGTATTTTTATTTAGTTTTTATAATAGTTTCTTTTTTTTTTTTTTTAGTTTTATATTTTAAGTTCTATTATTAAAATTGTTATTTATTTATTTTTTAAGTCACACAAATCAGGATAATCTCCTATCCTAATATCCTTAAACTCAAATTGTAAATATGAAAATAAAGCTAATTCAAAATATGAATACATGCTATAATATTCTCTAAATACACCTCAGATAAGGAGTCTGAGCGGGAGTGATAATGTTGTGTTATTAGAGGAGTTCTGAAGGAAGTGTCTCACTGTTGGCTGCACTGTTTGAAGACGCGGCGCACTTCCAGCGACTGCCTGCAGAGGTCCCCACTGTCCAGCCGGACCCCCAGCGGCTGATACTGCAGCTCACAGAGAGCCAGAGCCACGGCACAGAAGCACAGCAGACCGCTGCTGCAGCACACACACACACAGAGAGTCACACACACCACAGCACACACACTACTGAAGGATCTCGAGGCTCTGAGAGCGTCCTACCAGCTGACGCTGTAGCTGTCAATCACAGGCAGGAAGTTCTGTGGGTAGGCGACGGCGTAGGACAGGAAGGCCGCCAGCTCACCCTCACGAACCAGGCTCGTCTTTGACCCCAGTAACTGGCAGACGCGACCCAGCCAGCCCTTCACCAGACAGACCAGGTCTACAGGGTCTCCGCCGCCGCAGGGCACCAGAGTCTGCCGAACCAACACACACACTTTATTATCTGAGATCAGTCACAGAAATACAGAAGGATGCAAAAAATGAAGGAACTTTCCATTCATCAAAGAATCCTAAAAAATTAAACACATCTCAGTATCAACTGTGTTCAACATTTAAAAATCAGAAATGTTTCTTGAGCAGTAAATCATCATATTTTCATGATTTCTGAAGATCATGTGACACTGAAGACTGGAGGAATGATGCTGAAAATATTAAAATACA
Organism: Carassius gibelio; assembly: GCF_023724105.1. Lineage (NCBI taxonomy): Eukaryota > Metazoa > Chordata > Actinopteri > Cypriniformes > Cyprinidae > Carassius > Carassius gibelio. The sequence continues at coordinate 27,359,501 of NC_068390.1, forward strand.
GCGGTGCATCACAGAAATAAATTACATTTGACATTGTATTCACATAGAAAACAACTATTTTACATTAAAATAATGTTTTTATAATTTTTGATCAAATAAATGCAGATGCAAATGTTATAAAAAGATGAAAAGTGTGCATATTATATATATATATATATATAACCGACCCCAAACATCAGAATGTTAGTTTATATATAAACAAATCTGAAAAACTCCACCTGAGGCCACACCTCCTCCAGAGAGGAAAAGGAAGTGACATAAGAGTGTGCCATGGTTCCCGCCACAGGAATCCCAAACAGACGTCCGGCGAGAGCGTTACTCGTCAAATCAAAACCTGGAGAAACAAGCACTTCAGATGAGGCTCAATCAAACAGAATGTGTCTCCTGAAGTCATCGAGCTCTCGGTGTTGTTGTAAACGAGGGTCTCTCACCACCGATGTATGTGTATCGTGAAGCGGTCAGGCCTCCGTCAGGACCCTGAGCTCGTCTGAGCCCCATCTCCATTAATCTGCGTCTGGGACCTGCAGCCAAACGGAAACGAGCAGCGTTGCTACACACCAGACTGAGAGAGAGAGACTTCATCAGCACACGGAGCACATTCATTCAGATGCAGCAACAACAACAACAACAACAACAGCAGCTATAAATCCTGGAGACAGAGTCCTATGCATTAACTAAAAACAATCAAGCACAAATCTTATTTATAGAGCGATATCTCAATTAGCAGATGCTTTTATCCAAAGCCACTTACAAATGAATGACTCCAACAGGAAGTTCACCGTGAAGAGGCAAATAAACACAAGAAGAGCTCGAAGTGTTGTTCAACTTATAGTGTGCTATTTTCTAAAATAAGTAAAAACTACATTGAAATGAATGTAGATAACTGACCTTTTTCACTGCAAATAAAAAAGCAAATAATCTAATTTTCTCTAACTGTATTGTGTGATGTTTAATCATCAAGCTCAATAATTTCATTATTATAAGAAAATAAATAAATAATACCAATAATAATAATAAGTATAACAATAAAAAATATTATTCTGGTCCAGGTTATAATAGTTAATCTATTAAAAACAATTAATCTTCAACAATTAAAAACATTTTTGTAACATGAGATAAGTTAAATTTGAACTCATATACATATATATACACTACATATGTAATTTTAAACTACAACTTATTTTATTTCTTCTAGTTATTTCTTCTACTCATTTAACTTGATAAAATTAAAAGCAAAAGTGAAATAAATATTTTTTCAAAAGATAGTATATATATATATATATTTTTTTTTTTTTTTAAATAGATAACCTGAACAAATAACATTCAAAATACTTTAAAAACTATAATAATCTCAAATATACTAACATTTATTAATATTTCTTTTTTATTATATATATATATATATATATATATATATATATATATATATATATATATATATATATATATATATATATATATATATATATAAGTTTTGAAAAGTTAAAAAATATATCAGTATTTAAAATGTTTATTAATTTATATTGCTAAAGAAAAAAAAAAGAAGGAAAAAAAAAATCACAAATCAGAATGACATGGTTCTAAACCTCATATAAAATAATAATAATAAACTTAATAAACAAAGACTTTCAGACCTGGATGAATAACACCGTTTTGAACCTTAAACTTCTCCTTTTGCAAAAATGTGACTTTTCTAGACTCATTTTTCCCCTGTTCATGCGCCAGGTGATTTTAAAGAAGAACAGGGTCACACAATCAGTTGATAAAGGCACCACTGCATTCATGAAACTACTGACTGAATCTGATTGAACAGAGTGCTGCATGTACCTGGCGTAGTTGACCAGACAGAGCAGACTGGTCTCCAGCAGCTGAACCACGGCCAGCGGTCCAGACACTTCCAGCAGAGGAACCTGAACATGAATCACAGTCAACACTCAAGCTCTCGTATCAGCAGATCAGATAACAGCTGACCTCGGAGTCGCTCACATACTCGAGCGAAGACCACCGAGCCCTCAGGAACCGCCGACACGGACACCGCCGAACAGTCCAGCTCCTTCAGATAGGAGAAAAAAGCAGCATCTGTGGCTGCTGGGAGAACGGAGCGCAAATACTCCACATCTGAAACACACAAGATAGTGATGAGCTCAATAAATAACACAGACACAGACAGACACAATCTACAATGCACGGGACAGAAATGAAGTACAAACTATTTCTTTGCATGCATGCATCACACAACTACTGACAGAAAACAACATCGGATTGCATGTACAGAATGCATGTAAAGAAACAAGTGCATACACTCGGTGGGTGTGTCAATTAACTCATGCAAGCATGCATATGTCTTAAAACCTAGTGAGCCTACCTAGACAGCATCTTTAGGCATCACACAAGGGTATTCAGAGCTCAAATATGCTGCACAATGCAACTCATTCTAATGCATGCTCACATGCTTTTGAGACACGTTCAAAAATGCTGTCTAGTTAGCAAGTATACTAGGTTTAATGATGCATGCTACAATGTAGCACTCTATGCATTCAGATCACAGCGTTCTGAAATATACCTAAATATGCTGTCTACACAGGCAGTGCACTAGGTTTTTTAGATGCATGCAAAAAAAACGGTTTAGGTAGTCAGCTCAGTAGGTTTTAAAACATGCCTAACAAATGCTGACTATAGTAGTTATGCAGCATACTATGTTTTGAGATGCATGACTAAAGACGCTGTTTTGGTAGGGTGTTCACTTCGTTTTAAGACACATGCCTACCAAATACTGTCTGTAGTTCCGCAGTGTACTGGGTTTAGGATGCATGCTCAAAAGTTCAGTCAATGCACTCAACTTAAATCAGTCTATGTACACAGCAAACTAGGTTTTAAGATACAGATTTAGGTAGTCAGCTCACTAGGTTTTAAACCAAAAATATGTTGTTCGGGTTAGGAAGTATACTATTTTTTTTTAGATGAAAAAAAAAGAACCTTTGAGTATAGGGTGCTCACTTGTTTTTAAGATATATAGCCAACAAATGCTGTCTAGATAGGCAACATATTAGGTTTTGAGATGCCAGGTTAAGAAGTAGTTTATGTAGTAAATTTTAATGCATATGACAAAAAATATTGTTTTCCGTCAGGCAGCATACTAGGTTTTGCAAGGAATGATAAAAAAAATAAAAATAAAGGGCTTGGGTCCCTACTCAAGATCACTTGGATTAGATTAAGTAGCGCATGCTCAAAAGTATACTTGATTACATCACAAGGTTTTGAGACATCTGTCAGAATCTGTCTACATAGACAGCATACTAGGTTTTAAGATGCATGCCCAAAAGATCAGTCAGGCACTAGGTTTTGGGCCCAAAAGATGGTTTCTTTCTAGGCAGCATTCTAAGTATTGAGCTGCATGCTCCAAAAAAAGCTTTTGATTTAACATTAGTAAGTTCACTTGGTTTTAAGACATATAACGAATGCAGTCTAGTTAGGGAGCATACTAGGTTTTGAGATGCGTACTAAAGTTATGTCACAAGCATACAGTGTATACACACACACACACACACACACACACACACATATATATATATATATACACACACACACACACACACACACACACACACACACACAAACCTTCATCTGAGAAAGAGAAGTTCTGCAGGAACAGCAGACAGTCGCTGAGACCCGCGAACAGCGAGAAGCCTCCTCCGAACGGGTTATCGCGGAAGAACAGTTCGAACACGGCCGGCTCGTGGTGTCTCCCCGCGCGCCAGTACGCGTACGCCATGGTGAACTGGTACAGATCCGTGAGTAACGGAGGGACCCGGTTGACCACGGAGCGCTCGAGCGCCGCACGCGCTTCACTTCCCTCACATGTCGCCATTATCCAGTACAGTTCATCAGGTTGTTGTTCTCTTCTAAGTCTCCTTCAGTACGATCTCTTGTCCCAGCATGCTCACGTGTAACCGGGTGACCCTTTACACAGTTACATGACTCGTGCTAGTGTACAGTCTCCGCCTACTACTCCGCTCTCACGCGCTCTTCAATCACTGCGGTGCGGTGTGTTTCTGCTGTTTCTTCTTCTTTGGTTTTATTAGCGTTTTCCAAAACAAACTGTAGGCGCGTTACCGCCGCTGTCTGGACTGGAGTGTGTAATGCGAGAAAGGAAAAAAAACTTTTTTTTTTAAAATAAATAACTAAATTAAAAAAATAATAATAATAAAAAATAGTTTAATATAAATTATTTTACTTAACTACATAATACAAAATATATAAATATACAAAATAATATTTTTCCATCACATTGAAACATAATTGTTGCTCGTTTTTCACCCCCCCCCCCCTCCATCACCTAATATTTTACTTGAAAACCTTTAAGAGTTTAAGTAAATTTTTAAATAATTTAACAAAACATTTACATATTCACGTTCTCTGACCTCGATTAATGTCACGAGACATGCACGTAAACAAACAGACATTTAGATTTAGATTGTTTAAGGTTTAATTAATTATCAGCTTTTCATTAACTCAGAACCTCCTGTCGTTTGCTCAAAAACCACCAGGGGTATTTTTTTAAACATGTTTTTGCATTACATAAACGTATCAAAATAAGCATTTTGTAAAACTTTGTTTTAGAAGCTGTACAAGGTCCAGCTCATTCTTTAAAGCCAGTTCAATGTCATCTAAGGTGAAATGACAGGTTAATTTTACAAACCCTCTTTTATAATTATAGTACAGCCATCAAAATAATATAATAACACAAATTCAAACTCTCGTGTGACGCAAATGAGAACTTATATTGTAATAAATATTTTCTAAATGCATCTTAGGGTTATTTTTAAGCACTAATATGTCTGACAGTTCATGAGGCTTTTCTGTAGATATGTAGATAAAAATATAGATACGTATATTTATAAAAAGTTTGTGTGTATTTATATATACATTTTTAAATATACCCAGTGAGTGCATGCTTTTATTTTGACATAAAATAAAAAAAGTCCAACTTTTATTTTATGACACGATTAATCGATTTGACAGCACTAATTACAATATTAATATTAATGTCATTATTAAGTCTTCAGCTTTTATTTTTTTATAATAATGTATTAGAGACCACATGATGTATGCATATTCCACAAAAAACATTACACAACATAGTATTGAATATGTGCATTATGCATGTGTGCAGGTGTTGCAAAACCCCATAAATAGCTTTGAAACAGGTGACAAAGTTCTTCACCTTGCCTCGGATCCAGCAATGTTTATATTTTTTATATCTGGGGGAAACTTTGAGCTTTGCTGAGATGAAAAACGCAGTTATTTTACAGCGTAAACAGCGTCAAACGTATCAGTGTTAGGGTTTTATTGGTGTGTTTTGATTGTGAGCTCTGTTAAACACCGTGAAATATGTATTTTGTAGAAAGGAAGCGCATTATCGTAATAGCAGCCTTGGCGCATTCGATTGTGTTTGAAGTGAACACTAGATGGCGCTGTGTTGAATTTAAATAGACAATTCGAGATTAATTCATGCATGATGGTAATGTGATCTGAAGAAGAAAGACATTAATCAAATAAATTACAAACATAAATTAATTAAAAATGCATTAGTGGAAAACTTTTAAAGGATGGATGTAAGTTTTTAAAAGATAATAATGCAACACTGATACTGATATGCATTTTATTAGACTCTTTGAAAACTATGTATTGCTTTACCAGTTTCCATCTTTTTAACTTCACTATGAAATCCTGATGAAATATATGCTTTCAACCTATCTATTAACTATGAAATCTTATTTATTATCATTTATGAATTATTGTATCTGTTTTTGCTTTCTTTAAAACAATGCCACTTGAATTAATATTTAATATAGTTATAATATATTAACATTGCATTTAAATGCTACTTGCTTTAATAATTTAGCAAATGCAATGCCATGAGTATTAAGTGTCCAAATATTCATAGATAGATAGATAGCGTGCTCTTTCCAGGCTCCTCGCGCGCTCGCCTTCGTGCGAGAAGCGCAAGATGACGTCAGGTTGTCGGTGGTGACGGAGACGCGTGCGGACAGCGCGTGCTCCAGATCCTCGGTCACTCGCGTTGACTGCGGCGGCGGCGGAGCCTCTATCATCATGACTGGCGTCCTGTGGATTATTCTCGCTGGGTGTTGAAGCGGGAACGAGAGGCACCATGGCTGAGAGGTAAATAAGACGCGACGCGCGCGCATCACCATCGCAGGCTCGCGTGTGAAAGTGAAACGCGGTGATTTGGCATCGCGACCGAGTCTGAGTGCTTAACGACGGCCACCCGGTTACGTGGACACCGGCGGCTTCGTATGCATCACTTAAATATGATGTGTGTATTTATGTAGCTACGTGGGTCCCTTTAGTTCGAGCCCGGCTCGTGCATGACACCCTCCACACCCATAAGCCGGTGCTCGGGAGCTCCTAGCTGATCCCCGCACCGGCTCATTGTTGATTTCCTGTCATTCCTCCGTGAGACACGGACACGCACCTAGCGAACGCATCCCCCCGAGGCGCGCGCACGGCGGGGCGATGCGATGCGAGGACGCGCAGCATGCTATTTTAAGCAAAATGTCATGACGGGGATGCAGACACCTGCGGCACCCGATCCGGCGAGTCTTGTGGTATTTGATTATTCATGGTTAGTGATGAGGAAGTCGGTGATCCATGTGGGGATGCGAAGTGTCATTTTTATTGCAAACCACCCTGTGTTTATCAAACAAAGCATTGGCCATGAAACAGAAGCACAGGGATGGCCAGGGACCCTCTGCGTGGACGCTATCACACACACACACACACACACACACACACACATATCACTGGAATGGGCATCATGAAAATCACCCATCCCTGTGAGAATCCAGGTTTTGTAAACTGTCTTTAAGTACCAATCAGAAACACTCATCTACACGTCTATCATTTTGAAATAGGTACCAGAAGTAAAAATCCAATTCATTACCTCTATAGAGGAGTTGATTTTTAATGATCAGATCTACTGTGAGCTACGAGGTTGGTTTATTGAAGAGGTCAGCCTGCATTTTTTTCAACAATTGTTTTTGGCAGCAGACTTCATGGTGAAAAACTCTCCATATAAAGCACTAATGCATTTTATTGTCGTCTGATTGGTTCACACGTCCTTAGAGGGCGGGGCTTGGAGAAGAGATCAATAATTCTATATTTCTCCATTGTTCTTCATTGCTTAATGGAATTGTAGTTTGTTCCCTCATTAATGAGTTTAGTACAGATTCTGGTCCCTTTATATTTTTGTCGGATTTGCAGATTTTTTTGTGTCAAATCAAAGTTGCAATTCTCCTCGTAGCTGATTGGTTTGAGTAACTCTTTTTTTTTTTCTTAAACTTTGGAACCAGTGGTGTTGAAAAAGTTGTCTTTTGGAAGCACCTTTAGGGTGGAAACATGCTTTGCACAATGTATGTTTCCAGACGCATGTAATGCATATGAGTTTGTGTTCATGCACATTGATTTTTCAGATTAATCACAATCTGCATAATCTTAATTCTTGAAATCACAAAATCAATCTTAATTTGCCATTGTTTCCTTATCCACATCTGCTTTGGACTCTTCAGTTATGCATTCAAATTTTTGCCGTCCGAATTAGATTTAGGGCTGAATTTGATAGGATATAAAGGTTGTTTATCGTAGAAAAAAGATGCCAAGATAACACTTCCACTGAACACGAGATGCACGCAGTAGCAGACAGAGTGTAGTTCAATTCATGAATAAATGACTCCTCTAAATCATGCATGCAAAAACATACATGCAAACAAGTGTAGTCTAATTTAACTTTTAAATCATTTTTTTAGTGAATCAAGAACATACAGCACAACCAATATAGCCCAATTACTGAACAATTGACTCTTTTAAATCAGTTTTTATAGTGAATCAGAAAAATAAAATAAGTGTGGTCCAATTCATGAACAAATGATTCTTATAGATCAGATCTTTTTAGTGAATCAAAAACATGCTGCATAACCAATGTAGTCCAATTCACAAACAAATGACTTTTGAATCAGCTCTTATTAGTGAATCAAAAACATGCCGCACAACCAATGTACTCCAATCCACAAACAGATGACTCTTTTGAATCAGTTCTTTTTAGTGAATCAAAAACATAATGCATAACCAATGTAGTCCAATTCACAAACAGATGACTCTTTTGAATCAGCTCTTATTAGTGAATCAAAAACATGCCGCACAACCAATGTAGTCCAATTCACAAATAAATGACTCTTTTGAATCGGCTCTTTTTAGTGAATCAAAAACATGCCGCACAACCAATGTACTCCAATCCACAAACAGATGACTCTTTTGAATCAGTTCTTTTTAGTGAATCAAAAACATAATGCATAACCAATGTAGTCCAATTCACAAACAAATTACTCTTTTGAATCAGCTCTTATTAGTGAATCAAAAACATGCCGCACAACCAGTGTACTCCAATCCACAAACAGATGACTCTTTTGAATCAGCTCTTATTAGTGAATCAAAAACATGCCGCATAACCAATGTACTCCAATCCACAAACAGATGACTCTTTTGAATCAGCTCTTATTAGTGAATCAAAAACATGCCGCACAACCATTGTAGTCCAATTCACAAACAAATGACTCTTTTGAATCGGCTCTTTTTAGTGAATCAAAAACATGCTGCATAACCAATGTAGTCCAATTCACAAACAAATGACTTTTGAATCAGCTCTTATTAGTGAATCAAAAACATGCCGCACAACCAATGTACTCCAATCCACAAACAGATGACTCTTTTGAATCAGTTCTTTTTAGTGAATCAAAAACATAATGCATAACCAATGTAGTCCAATTCACAAACAGATGACTCTTTTGAATCAGCTCTTATTAGTGAATCAAAAACATGCCGCACAACCAATGTAGTCCAATTCACAAATAAATGACTCTTTTGAATCGGCTCTTTTTAGTGAATCAAAAACATGCCGCACAACCAATGTACTCCAATCCACAAACAGATGACTCTTTTGAATCAGTTCTTTTTAGTGAATCAAAAACATAATGCATAACCAATGTAGTCCAATTCACAAACAAATGACTCTTTTGAATCAGCTCTTATTAGTGAATCAAAAACATGCCGCACAACCAATGTACTCCAATCCACAAACAGATGACTCTTTTGAATCAGTTCTTTTTAGTGAATCAAAAACATAATGCATAACCAATGTAGTCCAATTCACAAACAGATGACTCTTTTGAATCAGCTCTTATTAGTGAATCAAAAACATGCCGCACAACCAATGTAGTCCAATTCACAAATAAATGACTCTTTTGAATCGGCTCTTTTTAGTGAATCAAAAACATGCCGCACAACCAATGTACTCCAATCCACAAACAGATGACTCTTTTGAATCAGTTCTTTTTAGTGAATCAAAAACATAATGCATAACCAATGTAGTCCAATTCACAAACAAATTACTCTTTTGAATCAGCTCTTATTAGTGAATCAAAAACATGCCGCACAACCAGTGTACTCCAATCCACAAACAGATGACTCTTTTGAATCAGCTCTTATTAGTGAATCAAAAACATGCCGCATAACCAATGTACTCCAATCCACAAACAGATGACTCTTTTGAATCAGCTCTTATTAGTGAATCAAAAACATGCCGCAAAACCAATGTACTCCAATCCACAAACAGATGACTCTTTTGAATCAGCTCTTATTAGTGAATCAAAAACATGCCGCACAACCATTGTAGTCCAATTCACAAACAAATGACTCTTTTGAATCGGCTCTTTTTAGTGAATCAAAAACATGCCGCACAACCAATGTACTCCAATCCACAAACAGATGACTCTTTTGAATCAGTTCTTTTTAGTGAATCAAAAACATAATGCATAACCAATGTAGTCCAATTCACAAACAAAAGACTCTTTTGAATCAGCTCTTATTAGTGAATCAAAAACATGCCGCACAACCATTGTAGTCCAATTCACAAACAAATGACTCTTTTGAATCGGCTCTTTTTAGTGAATCAAAAACATGCCGCACAACCAATGTACTCCAATCCACAAACAGATGACTCTTTTGAATCAGTTCTTTTTAGTGAATCAAAAACATAATGCATAACCAATGTAGTCCAATTCACAAATAAATGACTCTTTTGAATCGGCTCTTTTTAGTGAATCAAAAACATGCCGCACAACCAATGTAGTCCAATCCACAAACAGATGACTCTTTTGAATCGGCTCTTTTTAGTGAATCAAAAACATGCCGCACAACCAATGTACTCCAATCCACAAACAGATGACTCTTTTGAATCAGTTCTTTTTAGTGAATCAAAAACATAATGCATAACCAATGTAGTCCAATTCACAAATAAATGACTCTTTTGAATCGGCTCTTTTTAGTACATTTTGTAAAAAAATTTAATATTGTAAAAAAAACAAAGTAATAGTTCTGAATTGAGTCAAATCAAATTGCTCTAGTGTGGTGTTGGTGTTGGATGTTTGAGTTTCTGTCTGCTGATGTGATTGTGGAGGTAGACAGAGCTTGGGTGTGTGAATGGATGAAACCTGAGCTGGGTGTTTGGTCCGAGTGCTGTTTATCCTGTGGTCAGTCTGAATGTCATTGTGTTGTGGCCGGGGCATTCAAAACAGCGTGTGCACAGGTGCTGCTCTCGTCCTGCTCTGCCCAACACCTGTCTGTATTGTGTTCCATTTTTCTCTTTTTTATTTATTTATTTATATATATATATTTTTTACATATTTTTAATATGTAATGCTTTATTTTTATTATACTACTTACTACATTTTATTTAATCTAATAAGTATGTTTTATATTTTTATTACATTTTATATTTCATTATATTTAATTCTTCAACTTAATTTAAATTAGCAAAAGCAATGCACTTTTGTGATTTTTACTTTAATATTTCTATCTAGCTTTAATTTTAGTACTTCGGTTAATTTATACGTTTAGGTTTTGAATCTAATAGGAAAGCTTTTTCACCAATTGCATTATTTTGATGACAATTATATACATTAACCCCCAAAATCTCATTACTGTAATGCAAAAATGTACATATTATTTAAATAGCAAAGTACATTTGCAAGTGTATGTCATTTCAGTATTAATAGTAATTAACAGTATTAATTAAAAAAGTAATAATTGCATAAATTGCAACAGCATTCATTAAGCAACGTCTTGATTTTTTTCACAAATTTGTCAAAAACCCAGATCTGTTTAAAAGCCACTGCAGAGATTTTGAGGAAGGAGCTTGTTGACCCAGAGTTCATTACACACATAAGCTTCAACACGCTATTGATGGAAAAGCTGTTGTAGTGATGGGGTCGACACTGGCAGTCACACAATGACATTTCAATTGATCTGCCCTCTTAAACATGCTTGAGCGACCCATAATGCAGTGTGTTTGAGCAGCGCTACAGAAGCGGCACGGTTTTGTTGTGGTTTGGTTGATATTTTCTTTACTATGCATAGGCTCTGCACTCAGCTATCTGTCTTAAAATATAGCAGTCTCATATAAAGTGTTTAGCCTCAAGCATGTCACTGTAAAATAATGATAATACGCATAATTTTACAGAGGATTCTGGCCATCATGATGGTGCTATTGAGTTGAACAGCCTCTGCAAGGTCAAATGAAGACACTTCATCACACTAATCGTGTTTAAAAAGGCCGGCCCTTTACATGCACTGCATACTTATGGATTTGCATATGAGATATAAAACTAAATGAAAAGCAGGTAAGGCCAAGTGAACTAGACTGAGTTCTTACTGACGTGATCTCAATCCTTATTAAAAATAAAGTTCATCCACTCTTTCCTAATGCTGCGATCAGAAGGAAGGGAATGAGACTGTGTTTTTGTAGTTTCTTGTCTTGGTCTTTAGAGCATCTTTATAGTTAGGTTTCTTCATAGACCTGTTTTTGCCTCTCTCTTTCTTCACACTATGTAAGTAGAATCGGTGGGCGGAGTTAATCAGGCAGTGTCATAGAATCTGTGGGCGGGGCTAAACAGGCAGTCCTGTAGAATCTGTGGGCGGGACTAAACAGGCAGTGTCGTATAATCTGTGGGCGGGGCTAAACAGGCAGTGCAGTAGAATCTGTGGGCGGGGCTAAACAGGCAGTGCAGAAGAATCAGTGAGGCGGGGCTAAACAGGCAGTCCTGTAGAATCGATGGGCGGGGCTAAACAGGCAGAGCTGTAGAAGCAGGAGTTAATCTTCTGTGGAGGCGGAGTTTATCCACATTATTATGTCATAAAGTGTCACATTACAAAAGCTGTCATTTTGGCAGATTGGCTTCAATAGAAATAGTTTTTAGGCTAACCAGAAAGTTTTGTAAAAACTTACAGGATGTTTTTATAGTAGGATATAATGACCTTTTATATGTCAAAAGATTGAGGGAATTTTGATTTCTTAGTTCATGATTAACTTTACTTAAGTTAAATTATGTTTTTCATTTTAAAAGTTTGTTTAATGCATTTGTTTTACAGAAAATATTACAGTATTACACAATGTGTTTTTTATTATTCATATATTATTATTATTATTAAATTACAGTAATGAAATTCAAGAATATGCATCATTTTCATGAGAATAATAATATTACAAATTGCAATGCAAAAATCTTAATGGTACTAAAAAAAGTGCTTTAAATCACATATAAATTATAAGTATTATTTAATAACCTGGTGTTTCTTCAAGAAATTGACCCATATATCCGTCAAGTGCTGAGAGTGACAGCATGAGCTCCAGTCATGAATGAATTATTAATCAGATTAATACAGATTTAACACATTAAAACATGATGTCTCGCTGGAGACTGAACCATGGGACTGCAGTTTGGAAACGGAAAGACAAGTGATGCAATTAGTCCAAGTGTCAGTAATTAATGTGCTCTTGATCTATCAGACGATATGGAGGCTGTATAGTTAAAATAAATAAAGAAATGGAGCCTAAAACAAGCAGCCTGATTATTATGACTGCTGCCAGATTGTGTGTTCAGTTATGAGTGCTTTGGAAAAACCAAGCAGCCTAATGATCCATTTTATGAAATAATGTGCACTGTACAGAAAAAAAGGATATGCATTATAGACGTTTTAACACAAATTAGAGGACAAATGCTGTGTAAACGTAGAACACGGCGTAGTTGATTTGGTTCAATATCTCTACTTCTTCCAGAAGATACTGTTAAATAGTTTTCTGTGTGAAAATAAGAAATATCTTCTCATTTAATGTGTTTCACCCTCAAGTAAAAAAAAAATGTGGACATTTAAGTTTTAGTTCTTCAGCTTAAACTAAATTATAAGTTTATGTTTTTCATCTAAAATGTGTTATATTTTGTTTTATATTATTTCTCAGCTTAATTTGATCAATTATCCAAAACAATGCACTTTCATTTTTATTTTTTATATATTTTTTTCTATTTCTAAAGCACTTTAATTCATTTTTATTTCAGTTTAATTTTTTCAGCTGGTTATCTTATATTTCATTTTATTTCAACTTAATTTCAATTATCAAATTTGTATATTTATTTTTATTTTTATTTTATTTTTATTTGTTACATTTTACTCTCATTTTAGTTCTTCAATTTAGATTTGTCATCTAATATTTATATTTTAATTTTATTTCAGCTTAATTTCAATTATCAAAACAATGCACTTTTTTAATTTTTTATATTTCTTTTTAGTTTTATTTTATTTTTATTTGTTGCATTTTTCTGTAATTTTAGTTCTTCAATTTAGATTTTTCATCTAATTTATATTTAAATTTTATTTCAGCTTTATTTCAATTATAAAAAAACAATGCACTTTTTCATTTTTATTCTTTTTTTTATATTTCTATTTTTTTGTCTTCATTTTAGCAATTAAACTCATTCATATCTTTAGGTTTCCATCTAATATTGATATTTAAAATCATTTGAATGTCATAATTTATTTAAATTATCCAATACAATGGCCTTTTTAATATTTT